>NC_048299.1:77904266-77999213 GCF_013100865.1 Trachemys scripta elegans
GCAAAAAACATAGAGCCGCCCCTGGTTGGAGGGCCAGAAAGGGCTGAAGGCTGGGAGAAAAATGTGGTGAGGGTCACTGGGGTGGTCCTGGAGAGCTGGACCATGGTGATGTACTGGTGGGACTGTGCTTGTGGGAGTTGGTTGCATGGGACTTACTTTAATACATTAACTCTGTGAGGGCTATATTTATATTCAGAGACTGTTTGGACTTTTACTGGGGACTCTGATGAAGGGGAAATCAAGGCAGGCGCACCAGTCATGCTGCAACCTGCTGGCAGTGCCACTCCAGTCGGGGGTGCCCTATGACAATGTGCTTAGCTCTAAACACTGGAAGTGTGTGACCCTCTCCCCTCTGATTTTCATGGGACTACTTACAGTGCCTGGTTAAGCACATGCGAATGCTGCAGAAGCAGGCTCTAAGCCACCATTTCCACTCTTACCTCCCTACAGCTGAATTGCTACAGGGCTAACACTAGAGCTGGGCAAAATTTTTCAGCCAAAATGTTGTTTACCTGAACTTGCATTTTTAGGTCAAGTAAAACATTTTGTGTTGATTTCAGCAAACTGTTTTGGTGGGAGGGAGTCGGAGATGTCAAAATGGTTCACTTTGACATCTTTGAAACAAACATTTGAATTCTTCAGGCTACATTCACAAAGCGACCTAGGTGCCTACCGCCAATATTTAGCCACCATTCACAAGCCCTCACTGAGGTGGTGGGGATGCCCCCTTGTGGCCTACAGCCCAATGGTTACAGCGCTCACCTGGCATAGGGGAGACGTAGGAGCAGGGACTTGAGCCAAGGTCAGCTGCATCCCTGTTGGTGACCTAACCACCAGGTTATTGGCTATTCTGGATGGGGGTGTCTGTGAATCTCTCCTGTTGAAGCTGTTTCACTTTGTTTTGTGAATGACACCGATGGCGCCTTGTGAATCTAGCCCTTTTCCCCCAAATGTTTCATTTGATTCGAAGGGCTGGTCTACTCGGAGACTTAGTGCGTGGCAAGCCAGGTTGTGAATGAACAGCGCACTAACCTAGCCAGGTTGCAAGTTGCTGCGCAGCAGGTGAATGTGCTATACGTTCACACCTTGGCTTGCAATGCGGTATGTCTCTGTGTAGACATGCCCTACATTTAACTTTTTATCATTTACCCGACATTTTGAAAAATGTTGGTGACATGAAACAACTTTTGTTTGTTTTTTTGGCGCTGCCAGTGATCTGAAAAATCAGTTACTTGCCCAACTTGAGTTGGTAAAAAGCCATAGAGTTGGTAAAGCAAGAGAACACAACTAAGCTCCTATATTAAACTGGTGACATACTGACCTAGATGATGTGTTCACAAATGAACCCCATTCAACAGCAGATTTTGCTTCAAGAGGCACTTGCGGTTCTTAAATCTGTTAAATGTTGATTAGAGGGAGCTGAAGTCCAACTAACTTTCTATGTGACTATGGCTCTTGAATGATGGCCTTTTTTGAAAATTTTACCTGCACTCAGATTCTGCTATTATGTACAAAATCTTTTTAATATATGCAGATGACAGCTTGCAGATCTGAAACTGTATTGTCCTCTGTATGCTTTCACATCTTCACTGGTGGTTTTTATCTTTACCCAATTCCTTAAATCTTTTACCCAATTCCTTTGTACTGACTATTTGCAGTGTTGTACCTTTGTTGGTCTCAGAATATTGTATTATATTTATATTTATATGTTGGTCCCAGAGAAACAAGGTAGGTGAGGTAATGTCTTTAATTGGACCAACTTCTGTTGGTGAGAGAGAGAAGCTTTCTAACTTACACAGAGCTCTTCTTTGGGTCTGGGAAAGGTTCTCAGAGCGGCACAGCAAAACATTAAGGTGGAACAGATTGTTTAATCTAAGGAATTAACATGGTGCAAGAGACCAATCAAGGTTAAGTGGGCCGTTAACAACTCTGTAGTCCAGAGGTTGGCAACCTATCAGAAGTGGTGTGCCGAGTCTTCATTTATTCATTCTAATTAAAGGTTTCGCGTGCCAGTCATACATTTTAACATTTTGAGAAGGTCTCATTCTATAAGTCTATAATATATAACTAAACTATTGTTGTATGTAAAGTAAATAAGGTTTTTAAAATGTTTAAGAAGCTTCATTTAAAATTAAATTAAAATGCAGAGCACCCCGGACTGGTGGCCAGGACCCGGGCAGTGTGAGTGCCACTGAAAATCAGCTCGCGTGCCACAGGTTGCCTACCCCTGCAGTAGTCATGGACAAAGGAGGGTAAGTGGGTGATAGATTGTTGTAATGAGTCATAAATCCAGTGTCTTTATTCAGGCCATGATCTTTAGCATCTAGCAAAGTTATGAATTTAAGCGCACAGGCTCATCTCTTGAAGATGTTGTGCAGGTTTCCTTTGAGGACAAGGACTGAGAGGTCAGATACAGAGTGATCATTTTTTTGAAAAGTGTTCACCCATGAGGCATATGGTGTGTTTGTCTTATCATTTTTCTATGTAAGTTCATTTGAGAGTGCAATGATTGTCTCGTTTCACCCACATCGTTCTTATTGAGGCATATTGTGCAACTATTTAGTCTTAACACCTTACGCTAAACACCACCTTGTATTTAGCTGTGACAGCTCTGAGTATGTTTCCTAGGGGCACGTCTTCACTACCCGCCGGATCGGCGGGTAGCAATCAATCTATTGGGGATCGACTTATCGCGTCCAGTGAAGACGTGATAAAATCGATCCCTGATCACTCTGCCGTCGACTCTGGAAATAAACCGCAGCAAGAGGCGGAAGCGGAGTCGACGGCGGAGCGGCAGCGGTCGACTCGCCGCCGTCCTCACAGCTAGGTAAGTCGACCTAAAATACGCAACTTCAGCTACGCTATTCACGTAGCTGAAGTTGCGTATCTTAGGTCGACCCCCCCCCCATAGTGTAGACCTAGCCTAGATCTCAAGAAGAGCTCTGTGTAGCTTGAAAGCTTGTCTCTCTCACTGACAGAAGTTGGTCCAATAAAATATATTACCTCAGTCTCTTGGTACAGACTGAACTTCAGCCTAGTTATAGATTTTTTTTTATTATTATTCATGATGTTTTTATTAAATTGATGTGCTTTCCAGATGCTCTTCTGGGTGGAGACTAAACCTTTGTTCGCCTCTAAACTTTGAGTTTTTCACTTCAATAGTCATCCAATGAAAAAAAAAGGCAAAACACTTGAGTATGTCTCTGAAGTAGGTAATTGTTAACCTTATTTTACACATGGGGAGTGGGAGGGATTGAGACATGGAGAAGTTGTTACCTGAACATGATCACACAGATACACTTTCAAAGGTATTTAGGCACCTAAAGATGCAGACAGGCACCAAGTGGATTTTTTTTAAAGGGCCTAGGTGCCTAACTCCCATTTATGTCAATCGGTGGGCAATCAATTTGGGGTTGGAAAATCTACATGGGCGGTGGTCATCATCCAGGTGTGCAAGACAAACAAAAGCAGTTAACACCTTTATGTCAGGGGATCTCAAAATGCTTTACAAATGAATGTCTACACTTTCAAACTTACAGCAGCACAGCTGTACCGATTCAGCTGTGTCGCTGTAAGATGGCTCATGTAGCCTCGTTATGCTGATGGGAGAGAGCTCTCCCGTCGACATAATAAAACCAGCCCAACGAGCGGTGGAACTATGTTGGCAGGAAAACGTCTCCCGCTGACATAGCACCATGCACACAAGCACTTATGCTGGCAAAACTTATGTCGCTCAGGAGGGTGGGGTTTTTTTTCCACACCCCTGAGTGACGAAAGTTTTGCCAACATAAGTGCTAGTGTAGACTAAGCCTCCCAAAATCTCTGAGGTGAGTGTTACAGATGGAGAACATGAGGTATCGAAGCGTGAAACAATTTGTGTAATACATATACACTGTCACTGGTAGAGATGAGAAAAGAACCGAGGAGTCCTGATGCTCATCCCTCTGCCTTAAATAGTAGACTGCCTCTCCTAGGTATAAAACTATTAGATTGGGTGGAATTGTTAGCTTCTTTTCTGAGCACTATATATGGGTGGAAAGTGGTTTCTTTGCTGAAAATTTTGACTTTTTGACCAAAACCCCTTTCTGGTTTTCGGCCAAAAAAACTGAAAAGTCCTGTCTCCTCCCCCTGGCTCCCCAAATGAAAAGTTTAAAAGGAAAGCAGACACTTTCTGTGAAAATGTTAATGTAATCAATAACTAAATTTGGGTTTTGACAGAAACTTTTCAGCCACATAAGTGTTCACTTTCAGTCCCTGTTCATCTTTATTTAGGATTGAGTTGGCAAACTAATTTGTGTCCCTGCATATCCTTGTAACTCCACTGGCTTAAATGAGCTTACAACAGCTGCCCATTTGCTCCTGAAGGTTTTAAAACAAACAAAAACCCACACAGCAGGCAGTCCAAAGGCTGTTTAAAGCCTAAAAATGCCTATAATTGTGTCTTGTAAGTGGATGGTGCTTATTATACAACCACATTATTATTACATATTATTGTGCATTGTACTGCAAATCTTTACACTTAAATTAATCACTATCTTTAACACCTAGTTCATGTGGTTTTGAAATTATGAATGAAACAGCTAGAAGAAAATGTGGGGTTTATTTTAAAACAACTTCCTATATTAGTGAAAGTAATATTTCCTCATTTGTGACATTACCAGAAGGCATTTTGAAGGAAAAAAAAGAAGTTTGGAGCAAAACAATATAACCACTGAGAACAGCAAATGTAGGAAAAAGCAGAAGTTTTTTTGTTTTTGTTTTTAATTAATAGCTGAAGCTAATGTTACCGCCTGTGTACAATTAAAACAATATTCCTAAATGTGCAACAATGGTAGGAATTATTCTAACTAGAACAATGTATTTTGTTCTCTTCATATGTGTCCTAATGGCAAAAATTAGGGAAATTTCTACCTTCAGAGCCAAATTCAGTTTGGTTATATGAGTATAAATCCTGAGTAATTTCGCTGCCAATAGTGGTGTTATCTGTATTTAGCTGGTAACTGAAACATCAGGGCCAAATGCGTGTTACTCACCTCCAGTGTTTGCCTGCCCTATATGCATTTTAATTGATACCCCCATGCACAGTAGTGTGTTCTTATGAAGAAAGAGCAAAGTGAAGGAAGACCTGGGGTTTGATCCTGGGAGTCTCACATTGAATGTAAAGCAAGGAGGACTGACAATCTGGCCCTTACAGGTATTTAGGTGCCTAAGGCTGCAGATAGGCGCCTTGTGGGATTTTCAGACGTGCCTAGGTGCCTAACTACCATTTTATTAAGTAGCAAGTACCTGTGCCTCTAACCAAAGATTGCCTTTCAGAAGGAAAGTGAGAAGTTGGTTTGTGATGTCTTGGGTTTTCAGTGCTCCTTGCTTGATGTTTGTGAGGATAGAGCAGGAACAAGTTAGTTTTCATCAAGCGCTATTTCTTGTGAATTATTTGGTCACAGGGTTATGACCAGCTGTAAAGCTATTTTAAAATGTTTTTACAATGACCCTGCATGTCTGTCTTCTCTCTGAAGTCCACAGGCCCATCCCAGTCATCACCTAGTTATTTTCCAATTTCTATTTCAGTATATGCTGGGGGTGAACAAGTCTTTGGTGTCTCTTGGAGGGAGCCTAGAAGCCTTGCTGATATCCTTAGGAGGGTTAATGAGGGTGAAGCAGTTCTCTCTCTCCTCCAGAACTGCTAACCAGAATCCAAGGTAGGGAGCTCTGAGGAAACTTAGGAGCTACTCTGGAGAGCTGATACTTTTTGAGTTTGTATATTTTAGTTTATTGCTTGTAAAACAGCATAGCAGGAGAACGGCTAGAGACTATTGCCAACCTTGTGTCAATTTGGATTTCAGACCCTTCTGAAATGGCTAGTATGTCAGCAGCAGGCTCAGAAAGCAGGCCAACAGCAGTTTCAGCAGGCCCAGATAACAGCACAACAACAGCAAGAGCAGTTTCAGAAGCTATTATTTCAGGGGCACGGTCACCATGGACTAGTTGGATACTTCAAGCAGCAGTTCCAGCTCCACCCTGTCTAGGTACAGAGGCCTGTCTGATCAAGTTTGAGTGAGTGGCTACCATAACCAAGTTGGTGTCACAACCAGGTCTTGGGTGGTCAATCAGACCTAGTGGTCAGAATGGGAGTCAGGCCGAGTCGGTACCAGAAGATCAGAGTCTGAGACAGGCAAGAGGGCAAACCAGGAGTCAGGCATCAGCAGGCAGGCAGGGCCAGGTATTGGGAAGTCAGAGTCCAAGATAGGCCAGAGGGTAAATCAAGAGTCAGGGCAGGGCCACAGGGTCAGAAGCTGGAGTCTGGGATCTCTCACACTCAGGGTCTGAAGCAAGGCAGTCTGAATTGTTGCTCATACAACTCCCTGTCATGGCTTCCTGGCTTAAGTACTAGTGCCAGCCAATCAGTGGGCTGCAAGGAGCTGCTAGTCAGGTCCTGCTGTGCGGTACTTCCTGCTAGTCCCAGCTTCACAAGGTCCTCTGGTAGGAGTCTAGCTTAACCTTTCTGGGGTGATGTGGAGGGGTCAGTGGTCTAACACCCCCTAGGACTCCCACTTCTAGTCCTGCAGGTTCTTACGGTGGGTTACTGAGCCACAGGCCCCCTGAGTGGGGAGGCCATTGCTGCTGACAGGGAATATGCCAATGACTGATGGTATTATTGATTAGGGCATACCCTAAGAGTTACTGGTACAAATTCCTCTCAGAACTGTGACCTCCCAACACAAATAGGTCAGTGTCTGAGGTGTGCATCAGGGCAGAATTTTGCCCTTTTAATTTTAGGTCTTAATCAAAATCAGGAGTTGTAAGGTTCAAACATTCATCTGTCACATATTTATTGACTTCCATTTCATCTGAATGATACCAGTAAAAGATCCCAGTTTCATAATCATTTAAAAATAAAAATCACCTTGCCCTTCCTATAAATCAATGTGTATTAGAAAAAAGAATGGTGGCATCACTCACAGAAGCTATCAGTAGTAAAAGAGGTCATTTATAACAGATGTCTCAATTTTTGGATGCCCCACTTGAAATGTCTTAGACTTGATATTCAGAAGTGCTGATCACCTGCTGTTCCCATTGACTCAACTACGGCTCTGGGTATTTAACACTTCTGGAAGAATCAGGCTATAGGTATCACCAGAACTGAAGCATACAAACTCAGAGGCCACTTCTGAGAAGTTGGTCTTAAAGCGATAAACTCTGGGCCAGTTCCTACAGGTTGCCTTCTGAAGTCAATGGTCATAAGAGCTTCTTTTAAACATAGGAACAGAGGAAGTCATTGGCAGTACACAAGTTTTACTCGTCCTACAGAACCTAGGAACTATTCTCCATGTTCTTGAGCGCCATCCACTAGCACTTTGTCTATTAACTATTTACATATACACAGCCATAGAGCACTCCTGCAACAAATAGAACTACTTGTGTAAATAAGGAAAGCCCATAAATGATCCATGAGATTTTTCCTTCAGATTTGCCTTAGTAAAAGTGGCAGATAGTGAGTCAAAGGGAACAACACAAAGAAGGACTCAAGGGGAAAAGTTCAGGAAAGGAAGGTAGAGAAGAGGGAAATGCAGAAACATCATGAGTCTGCTTCTGCTCCTATTGAAATCAGTGACTAAATTTCTGTTGACTTCAGTAGGAGCTGGATCAACACCATTGTATCTTTTAGAATCACCTTTGTCTGGCTTGTCCTCGTCCGTACCTCCACAAACACAAGCCAACACCACACCATTCTATTTTGTTGTGAGCACATTCTTTCCATTTCTAGCCAAAGAGTTTTGTCATGGGATCGACCCAGCGCGTTTTCGGTCTGCCCAGCGATCGCTTCTGGTCTCTGGGGATCCAGTCACTGATGCAGATTGTCCACCTATTGTCTTGCCTGCAGACTACATGACCCACCCATCTTCACTTTGCGTTGTACATCACCTGCACTACCTCATTCACCTCTGTACACCTTCTGATCTCCTCATGTGATCACGGAGCAATATCTTACACATTTGCCTTTCCATTGCTCTCTGGGTGACAGCAAATTTTTCTTTCTCCGCTTTCATTGTTGACCAGCTTTCTGCTCTGTATATCATTGCTGGCAGAACAGTGGAGTTAAACAGTTCTTTTTTTTTCTTCATGGGCAGTTCACCATCCATTAAAGACATCTTTATTTTGTTGAAACTTGCCCACCCCGCCTTTCTCCTCCTACTGCATTCCCCTTTGAATGAGTTGTCTCTGCTCAGCTGCTGACCCAGATAAATATATTTGTCGACCTCCTCAATTTCTTTCCCATTTACAGTGATGATTCCTTCTGCACAATGCTCATTCTGCATCCACGTTGTCTTCGACGTGTTCACTTCCAACCCAATATCATGCGAAAGTGTTTGCAGTTGCTGCACGTTGTTCTCTTTTAGAATACCAATTTGAAAATCCTCTCATTACTAATGTTAATCTATTTGTATTTTTTATCTATTTCTATACTGGCATTGGAAATTTGCCTGGTTTTATAAGTTTCTGCAGAATTGAATCTTGAAACAGGATCACGTGTTGCGTAAAGAGTGTAGAATTCAGAGAATTTTAAATGGAATTTAAATATCTTTTCAGAACAGTAGAAAAACTGGATGGGGTTCTGAAGTCCTGATAACTGTTCTTTAATATAAACACAATTCTAGCTGGAATTATCCCAGGTAAAATATTCAGTTATTGGCAGCTATAATGTGCAAACTGATTAACTTGCTTTTGAGACTTTGAATTTTAACTAATTAAAAAATGCAAGAATTAAAGTCAGTGCTTAATGTTCTATTAATGTAAAATTCCATTTGTAATCATATTCCAGTTCCTCAAGGTAAAGATGTAAAACTGCCACCCCCACAGTTTCACTGCCGTATTTAAGTTTCATTGCAAGCCAGAAGAGCTAGAACCCTGCTAGTGAAGGCAGGGGACTGATCTCGATGACCTTTCAAGGTCCCTTCCAGTTCTATATGAGAGATATATCTCCATATATTTATTTAACCCCCCCCAAAGCAACCAGATTTTTTATGATTTTTCTGTGACCATTAGTGTCTTCTTGACAGTTCCTTTTGTGTCATTTAGGTTCATACATCCAAATGGGTGAATCCAACTTTGACTTAAACTCATTTTCAGACTACTATGATGAGTATGGGAACTTCACTAATTATACTGGCTCTGGCAATGTGTGTGAAATGGATGACCTCCATGCATTTGGTGCCCATCTCACCACCATCCTGTACTCTCTTGCTTTTGTTCTTAGCCTGCTGGGAAATAGTTTGGTGTTATGGATCCTAATGAAGTATGAAAGCCTTGTGTCTTTAACAAACATCTTCATCATGAACCTTTGCATCTCTGACCTGGTCTTCTCTTGCATGCTGCCCTTCTGGATCGTGTATCATTTGCATGGATGGATTTTTGGTGATTTCCTCTGCAAGGCTGTGAATACTGTTTTCTCCATCAGCTACTACAGTGGTATTATCTTTTTGACCATAATGACTATTCTCCGGTACCTGGCAGTGGTGAACCCCTTGTCGACCTTGAGTACTCAGACACACCAGTGTGGCATTCAGGTGAGCTTGGCCATTTGGGCTGCTAGCATATTAGTCGTGGTTCCTGAGATGATTTTCACCCAAGTGCAGATTGATCTGGATGGTTTCAGTACCTGCGATTACATTGACTTACATTGGAAAAAGGTAGAAATTTATCAGCGAAATGTCTTCTTTCTCTTTTCCTTTGCTGTTATTGTATTTTGTTACGTCAAGATACTGAAAATTCTGCTCAGAACAAGATCTCATAGGAAGCACAGAACTGTGAGACTCATCTTTACCATTGTGGTAGCTTTTTTCCTGAGTTGGGCACCTTACAATATATTCTGTTTCCTGCAAACTTTGCCAGCTCATTACATCTTTCTGAACTGTGAGATTCAAAAGAACATTGCATATGCCTTCTACATCAGCCGCAAAATTGCCTTTTCCCACTGCTGCCTCAACCCTGTGCTCTATGTATTTGTTGGAGTCAAATTCAGAAGGCATTTGATGCACCTGTGCAATTATCTCTGGCCATGCAACAATGGGAAAATCTCCAGCCCCAGGATTTATTCTCATGGCAAATTCCACTATGAAGATGCTTCCATTTACTGAAGGCTGCTCTGCAGTGCTAAGCATGAGTGAAATATCCAGATTTTAAAGCCATTAACAGTTGATTTTAGAGGCATTCACCTGAAAGACACACAAATTTATTCTTTGTGAATATTTGAGATGTGGAAAAACAATAGAAAATGTATTTCCATGGGGAGGGGTAACTATCTATTTTATTTGCAAATATCACCTCTAGGCTTTTCTAGTTAAGGGGCCAGTTTCTGCTCTCACTTACATTCTTGCAATTCCATCGTATCCAATACCATTGAAGCAGAGTAAATGAGAGCAGAACTCACCCACTCTCTCTACCTGGGATTAAGCCAGGTCTTATTAGTTTGACAGTAGCTACATAAGTTAGAATACCTGATGTTTTCAAAGTAAACTTTTCACTGTTGCTGTGTACAAAGCTAATAATATTGTAAGCTTAACACAAACCCATTTTCTGATCCTCAATAGGAAGGAATTAAGTTAATGAGCATGTTAATACTTTCTTAATTCTTGTAAAGTCATAGTACAGAGTGAAAAATCGGTCTGCTTCATTTCTTGTTTTGATAGTGATATCTCAATAGATATTTTCCTTTATTTGTAAAAGAAATGTATTTTCTTTAGAAAGCTAGAACAGTAGGTCTTAATGTAAATGCTTGTTTTGCAGTTCCAGCTGGTTTTTAAAATACTTCATCTACGTACAGAAGTGTTTGAATCCCTGAAAAGCAGGCCTAGTCAAAGTTAGGCATGCACATATCTTTGAAAAAAGAACAGGAGTACTTGTGGCACCTTAAAGACTAACAAATTTATTTGAGCATAAGCTTTCGTGGGCTAAAACCCACTTCATCGGATGCATGCAGTGGAAAATACAGTAGGAAGATATATATGCCATACCAACTTTAATGAGAGTAATTAATTAAGGTGAGCTATTATCAGCAGGAGAAAAAAAAACTTTTGTAGTGATAATCAGGATGGCACATTTCCAATAGTTGACAAGAAGGTGTGAGTAACGGGGGGGGGGGGGAATTAGCATGGGGGAATAGGTTTTACTTTGTGTAATGACCCATCCACTCCCAGTCTTTATTCAAGCCTAATTTAATGGTGTCCAGTTTGCAAATTAATTCCAATTCTGCAGTTTCTCGTTGGAGTCTGTTTGAAGTTTTTTTGTTGGAGTATTGCGACTTTGAGGTCTGTAATTGGATGACCAGGGAGGTTGAAGTGTTCTCCAACTGGTTTTTGAATGTTATAATTCTTGATGTCTGATTTCTGTCCATTTATTCCTTTGCGTAGAGACTGTCTGGTTTGGCCAATATACATGGCAGAAGGGCATTGCTGGCATATATCACATTGGTAGATGTGCAGGTGAACAAGCCTCTGATAGTGTGGCTGATGTGATTAGGTCCTATGATGGTGTTCCCTGAATAGATATGTGGACAGAGTTGGCAACAGGCTTTGTTGCAAGGATAGGTTCCTGAGTTAGTGTTTTTGTTGTGTGGTGTGTGGTTGCTGGTGAGTATTTGCTTCAGGTTGGGGAGCTGTCTGTAAGCGAGGACTGGCCTGTCTCCCAAGATCTGTGAGAGTGAGGGATCGTCCTTCAGGATAGGTTGTAGATCTTTGATGATGCACTGGAGAGGTTTTAGTTGGGGGTTGAAGTTGACAGCTAGTGGTGTTCTGTTACTTTCTTTGTTGGGCCTGTCCTATGTATATACACGTTCTCTGTGTGTGTATATATATATCTTCCTACTGTATTTTTACTGCATGCATCCAATGAAGTGGGTTTTAGCCCACGAAAGCTTATGCTCAAATAAATTTGTTAGTCTCTAAAGTGCCACAAGTACTCATTCTTTTTGCTGATACAGACTAACATGGCTACCACTCTGAAACCTGTCACATATCTTTGAGTATACCAGCTTATGCATACAAATACGAGATGTTCCTATGCAACTCGGGTATTTGCATCTTCGTCTAGCCAAGTTAGGCACCTACCTATGTGTGCAAAGACCCGATTGGTGTATGAGCTTTTTGATATTTACATTTAGGCATATGCAAACACTTGCATGCACACAACTTTGACAATCTAGCTCTTAAGGTATGAGACTCATAGACTTTAAGGCCAGAAGGCACCATCGTGATCATCTAGTCTGACCTCCTGCAACAATCATTTTAAATGCAAATATATTTTTAAATTGTTGTTAATTCCATTGGCTTGTTTTTTATTACGTATTTTCAATACAAAATTATATATTATTGCAATGGGATTATTGAGATGTTAAACACATAAGTCAAGAAGTATTAACTGAAGATTTTCACGAGAACTGACACTCTGCCACGTTTTCAACCTGTATTTTTCCTCCAAGCCATGAGTGTTACCTTTGTTGCATACTCACAACATAACTGCATTACAGATGCTCTGGAAACCAGTGCTTGCAATTTCTTAACCTTGGTGTAGAATCTCAAACATAACGTTGAATTTATGTAGTTCTTTGCAATGGACCCTGAACTAGTTCTTGATTTCATTAGGTAACCCCCTTTCCTAAGCAACCACTTTACAGTGTTCCCATGTAGTCCCCACTACAGTTTAGTCTGATCTGTAGTTAAAGTTGACCTTTAGTAGGCAACAGATTCGGGGGTAGTTGTTTTAAGAAAAGTTTCACTGTACCTTTTTAGTCTGTGCCTGAATTCAGCTACCAGAACTAAATTCTCAATCTTCCCACCACGCATTTGAGTTACTCTAGGGAAATCCATCCATCCCATTAAACATGAGTGAGTTTACCCTTTCAGTACAGCTAACACTTCTGGGATGATAAGCCTTTCCATTGTCTTTAGCTAAGGCATCTTGGCTTGGGATGGAGGATTCCAGCCAAAGGGACTCATCAAAAGACCACTGAAATCAAGGAGATTCTGTCCACTGACTTCAATAGACTTTAAATCAGGGCAAAAATGCCTTCAGCTATGCAGATGAAGATTACCCAAAGGAAAATGGGTCTGATTCAGGAGTACCTCCAGGAATCATTCCATTGACTTCAACAAAGCTACACCAGTGTAAACAAGAGTAAAATAAGGCCCTGTGTGTCTGCATCATTTAAAAGATTCTGAAAACTTAACTATGACAGGTGCTATGAGGCACCCTTTATAATTCTTGTTTTGGTTTTATTTCATACTCTATATAAGGCCGGACAATATAATAAAAGGATAAGATTAACCATGTGGATTGTTTTTTTATTTGGTTTTTTGTTTTTGTTTTTTAGCTTTAAACAGTTTAATTACATTTGTTTGATTTTTAACTTGTGTGTATTTTGGTTAGGATATCTGTATTTCTGAAAATAGAGTATGTAAAGAAAATTGAATTTTACTAATGCAGAATAACATGTAACATTTGGTATTTTCTGTCTTCGATTAATTCCTATTAAAACTGTACCTGAAGTATTTGCAGTTTGTCATGTGATTGTGAGCTCTCTTGGGAAGGAAATATCTTCTTTGTTACTTGTCTGTACATGCCTACCTCACTGGGGCCCTGGTCTGTAACTGAGTTCTTAGACGCTACTATAATATAAAATATCTAGCTCTTATATAACAGTTTTTACACCCACAGATCTCAAAGTGCTTTACGAGGAGGTTAATATTATTACCCCTATTTTACAGATGGAAAAACCGAGGTACAGAGAAGAGTAGTGATTTGCCCAAGGTCACCCATAGGTTAATGACAGACCCAGGATTAAAACCCAGCTCTCCTGGGTCCTAGTCCAGTATGCCATCTACTAGGCTACACTGTCTTTCTATACCTAAATATATTATCCAAGACAAGAATATGGACTATAAACCACTGTACCTAGTGTAGCTTCCTAATGCTCTTAATCTTCATTTTGCAAAATTATAGTACAGTGCTGAGATTTGGGGCCTGCTCATTCTCTATTTGCAGTCAGTGGCAGTTTTGCTACTGACTTCAGTGGGAGCAAGATTAGGCCTATTGTATATGTTCAGGGGTCAGTTTTCAAACTTGAAACATGGACAATCCAGGCACCAAATAAAACAGCAGTGTTTAGGGACGATGAGTGTGGATGCTGTGCAAGAAACCTTAGATTGTTTCATATCCTGTGTTTCGATATATACCACTACAAGGAAGCATGAATTCTGGGTAGACCAAAGTGCTACCTATCTGAGCAAAGGTATGCACTGCTGACTCTAGGTTTGAGTGATGTGAGTACAGCAGCTCTATTTCTATTGGTAATTTGCATATAACTGGCTAAAGTACATTATTAGTGTTCTCCAGTAGTTTATACATCAGAAAAGTAAAAGGAAAACTCTTTCAAATAATGGGCAGGGCCAAAGACCTTGGAACCACACTTCCATTCCCCTCTGTTCATTTGTTTGTGTGATCAATGGCTCACATGGATGTAGTGATACCTGAGAGTTCTGCTGCTGATACTCAAGCAATCTGAAGAGTAGCATGAGGGTAAAAAGGATCTTCATTGGTTGTATGTGAAAATAGGTGAAGGCAGGCCTTAAGGCAAATGCCATATAAATCTACAGAGGAAAAATGCCCCTTTGGAAATGCTCACTCCCATGCTGGGGCCATTGGAAAGTTTCCCTAGGCCTTTGCTAGCTAGGTGTTTTCATTTAAAAAATTTTTTTTTTAATTTAAAAACTTTTGTTTTAAAACCAGAGGGATGCACAAATGTTTTTCTGCACAAATGTCTATGTTGTCTAAGTGCCATTTTCCATCAAAAAAGTTTCAACGGTAATTTTTCGACCAGCTCTATTCACCATTTATTCTGACAATGACTCTGAAGTAACACATTCAGCATCAGTATTGCCTTGATTGTAGGACCAACTTTGCCACAGACCTGCTGTGTGACAAGTCACTTTGCCTCTTTATGCGGGAGATTCCCCATCTGTAAAATGGGTGGGAGAGGGAGGAGGAATGGTGTTCACCCAACTTAGCAAAGTGCTTCGAGAGCTGCAGATAAAAAGTATCAGGTATGAACTAGGTATGATCAAGTATCAGAGGGTAGCCGTGTTAGTCTGAATCTGTAAAAAGCAACAGAGGGTCCTGTGGCACCTTTGAGACTAACAGAAGTACTGGGAGCATAAGCTTTCCTGGGTAAGAACCTCACTTCTTCAGATGCACTTCTTCAGATACCCACGAAAGCTTATGCTCCCAGTACTTCTGTTAGTCTCAAAGGTGCCACAGGACCCTCTGTTGCTTTTTAGGTATGATCAGTTACTCCCTGCACCTAAAGGGTTAAAGAGAGGCAAGGACAAGGGACTCATGGGAGATGTAGGCCAGGGGAATCATGGGAGTTGTAGTAAAACCTCCTCAATGTAGTCCTATGTAATGGCTGCCTGGGCGGAGGTAATGTACTTTCTCCCCTCTGCGGAATATACTTATTTTTCCCTGTGTAAATACAGCCCCCCCACCCCGCCCCCCGAGGAGTGGCCTGGCTGAGGGGCGCGAGGCAGGGCCTGGCAGGAGAGGGGCTGGCCGGGCCGGGCCAGGCAGGCTCAGGTCTGTGGGACAGGAGAAGTCACTTAGTTTTGTTTTGACTTTGTCACTTGACTGCTGGTGGTTTCTTGCCGACGTGCTGTGGGGGTGTTGCTGTTGCCTTTTACAGGCAGGACACCCCCCCCCACCCCCCGGGCTGCACATGCCCGAGCGCCTGTGTGTGGCGGGCATGCCTTCAATTCCGCAAAACTTTGCCCCTCTGCAACTTCCCAAACTCTGTCTCTCCCGGCCCTGTCAGTTTCAGTGCTCATTTCAGCGCCCTGCTTTTTCTCACCCCCCCCCCCCCCCCCGCCCGGTTCCCATTTGTGACTCTCACAAGTTGGCACTTGGCAGGGGTGTGATATTGGTTCCCAGCAAGTTTCCAGCGTGTTGTGTAACAGGTAGATTTTTTTTGTCATAGCCAGCTAACAATAAACAGCTTCTGGCGGAGCAGCTGACAGTCGTTTTTCATGCCTAGTTTAAACCTTGTCAGGAAGCAGAAAAACGACATGAAGATGTGTCACCCAGTCCATTAGCATGCAATATGCGGGATGCTACGTCAAAGCTCTCATGCTTTCCCCTGCTTTCCTCCCGTCCTCATTCTTCTGTCATTACCAACTCTCCTGTGCTGCCGCGTCTGTCACCCTCTCGGTCCCCTTGTTCTAGGGTGACCAGATGTTACGATTTTATAGGGACAGTCCTGATTTTTGGGTCTTTTTATATAGGCTCCTATTATGCCCCCATCCCGATTTTTCACATTTGCTGTCTGGTCACCCTACAAAACACGGAGGAGTCTTGCTCTCTTTCTGTCCCTGTGTGAGGCGCTCTCTGTAGTAGTCCAATACTGTAACCGATATTTGGATTGGAAGATCTTTACGGCAGGGAAGTGTTTTTACATGCCTGTGAAATGCTATTGACATCAGAAATAATAACAATGTCTATCTTTCTCCCAAATGGAATTGTGAAAAAGTTCTGTGTTTCTCCAAAGTGTAAACTTGTCTTTGATTGTTAATAATCTTCTCATTAGAGGAGAGTTTGGCAAATTTTCTGGAGGAGAAACTTATTTGGACATTTTGTAGAAAATGTGCACACCAATTTCCCCCCCCCCCCCTTATGAAATGCTGACATGTAAACATTCACTGCAGTCCTTATGTAGGCAAATTTACTGATGACAGTGAGGATTTTGTCTGCACAAAGCCAGCCTGGTCTCGCTCCAGAATGTCTGAGGATTTAGCTGCAGCACTCCTGCTATTGTTTACCCTGTTGCACATACCTGTTAGACAGGTATAAAAAAAGTGATAGCTTTATGAAATTATGATCTGTTTTTATTGGCATGCACTTTGCATTCTTCTTGACTAGAGAAACCCTGTTCTGGCCAGCTGGCATGTGGTGGAGTTATGCTGCATCTAAGAAAGGGAGAAAGGGCTGGTGAATTCATTGCACTTTTAATAACATATATGGAATTTAGTGCCTGATTCTCCTCTCACACTGTTTTAACAGCCATGTAACTCCATTAATTATCTTGTAGTTACTCCTTTCATACTGGTATAAATCTGAAGTATCAGGCCCTACATTTCTGATTCTAGAGCACAAAGAGTGGATACTTGAGTTCTTCAACTCTGATCCCACCTGTCACTTCACCACCACAGATTGTGATTAACTTTCAGTGCACAAAAATTGAATTTATGTTGTCCGTATAACATCATAGGTCCTGGTGAATTCTACTGTAGGTGGATTTATCTCATTAGACTGACCTCACACTTGGTAAAGCAACCCCCATCCTTTCATGTATTTATATCTGCTCCTGTATTTTTCACCTCATGGATCTGATGAAGTGGGTTCTAGCCCACGCAAGTTTATGCCCAAATAAATTTGTTAGTCTCTAAGGTGCCACAAGGACTCCTCGTTGTTTCTACTGTAGGAGTAGGGTGACCAGATGTCCCGATTTTATAGGGACAGTCCCAATATTTGAGGCTTTTTCTTATATAGGTGCCTATTACCTCCCACCTCCTGTCCCGATTTTTTCACACTTTCTATCTGGTCACTCTATGTAGGAGTGTTCTTTAGTTCTGAATCTACACAAATGGAAATGCAGTAGGGAAGATAAACTCTCTTGAAGGGGGCATTTATATTTTAACAGATTTAAGAACAATGTTTAATTACACAAATTGTATTACTGTGTACAAGATGTCCTTCTTGCAGTTTTCCAGAGATCCTTAAAGGGGCACCTTCACTTAAAAAAAATCATAGTTCTGGTATGAAAAAAAATTGCTTACTGTTGTTAAAAAGTAAGATTACTATGACTGAAAAAAAGATTAGAGAAAAATATATTTTCAAATGTTTCAGTTTGTTTACTTTATGCATTTGACAGCACTGAGTGTATAGTTGATTTCACATTTTCCTCTAGTCAGTTAGCCATGAAACCTGAATCTTATTTACACAGAAGCCCCTTTATACACCATTCTGACAGTGTAAAGTGGCCTTAAAGTGGGGGTAATACATTTATATTGCCTAAGAGGTGTAAAAAGGGGCCTTAATGTAAATGGGAATCTGGCCCATAGTGTGAAGTCTTACTCGCATACAGAAGTATTTTCAGGATCAGGGACTAACACAGAAACTCAGGAAAGTAGTCCATTAAAAATGCAAGCAAATGTGATTGTAAAACTACAGAATTTGCTAGGTGGACTCCAGGGCAAGGTAGTACCTAAAACTACTTTTAACTCGAGTAATTTTTTTATTAGATTTTTAAGCTGATAGCATCCTTTTAAAGGGACGTGGTTGGGTAACATTTTATGAACATCCTAGTCTTTATCAACTAATACTCCTTAAAGTATTAGTGATTTTCACTATTATTTACTGTTTACGTTTCTCCTTTCTTGTACAATGAAACTCGACTAATTCTTCCAGATCTACTTTTGTTACTAGTCAGTTTTATTTTTAGGGTCATGTGCACTAACTCAGTTGTTTTTAGGCTGCAAAACCTGCAGATGAATAATTTTAAATCACATTTTTTTTTCCAAAATATAACCAAAAAAACGAATTGCAAAACTCAGGGCAGGGCAGAGGAGGTGTTTACACAATCTAAAATTTGGTTGCTAAATGAGGGTCTCTAATATGATTTGTTCAGCTGCAACAGTGTTTGCAAACTTTTGTTACACCCACAATCTTATCTTGTGTCTTCTATTCTTTGATTTAATCTTTTTCAGCCATTGCTATATGCTGTGGTTGCCATCTATCTGTCTAATCTAAGGTACTTATTGAATGCCAGTCACCGCAGGGTATAAGCACCAGGGTAACATCACTTATTGCTGCAAAATGCAAGGGTTATGCAATGCCATGCTGCAGCGGCAGCAACCGAACCTGCTTAGTTTAACAAAAGCAACTTCCTTTTTGACAGCTGACAAACTGGATCAGTATCACATTGAACAACAGGATCGGGCTGGCTTAATACAGACTTCTGTTATCTATGTGTTTGTTTGTTCAAAAAGGATCGTGCTTGTAGATATCCCATAGCCAAATTACTTTTTAAAGTTCTTCATTTTGCAACCCAAACAAACAAAATGGAGGGCCAAAACAGGCTCTCTACTGTAAAATGGTACCATGGGAGCACTCGGTCAGTACTTCCTGGGGCATCACCACAAACCGATGGAGCTGTGGAGATGTGAAAGTAGAACATGAGGCGTGCTCATCCCCTAGCCCTTGTGATGACATGACTCACTCAGTGGGAACAATTCAGGTTTTCTCTGCATATCTGTCCGTTCTTGATTTAATTCAACTGCCTTCTACCTGCCCCACTCATACTCTGCGATGGTTTCCACATGCAGGGCCCAAACCTAATCTTTTCACTATAATTTAGTACTGATTCCATTGGGAGTTCAGTATAGCATAAGGAGTAAGTGCAAGGGCCCATAATGTCCTGCCCGCTGCAATCATCCTGGTGGTATAGGTGATGTAAGGCTGCATGCCCATCTGCCAATATTTGAAAACTATAAATAGGGACACTCCCACCCCTTTTAGCACCACTGAAATTCACTGGATCACAAGAGATTTTCGGAGGGACAGCATGTGGAAAGAGGAAATGTTTGGGTAAAAATCATAATAAGGACAGCTCTCCTAAATAGAGGCAATGGTTATTAATATTTATTAGCACCTATTATATTGTATTAAGTATCCAAAAGTACATGAGATTCCTCGCACAAGGGAATAGGCCCAAAATCTCAAAAATGACTAATGATTTTGGGTGCCTCAGTTTTTTTGAAGCCCAACTTTACACACCTGAAAGGGGCCTGATTTTTCGGAAAGTGATGAGGACCTGCCCTCTGGAAATCAGTCCTCTTTAATATGTTTCAGGTTGGGCACCACAAATCACTAGGCACTTTAAAAATGTAGGCCATATATTTTATCTTTCTAGCTAGGTATCTTGATGGCCTCCATCACTAGAATAGCTCCAGGGACATGGTTCCTGCCTTGGGTTATTTCTACACAGCAGCTGGGACATGTGATTCCCAGCACAGGCAGATAGACACATGCTAGCTCTGCTCAAGCTAGTGTGCTAACAATAGCCATGTGGCTGCAGTGGCATGGGCAGTGGCTCGGGCTGCCTGCTTGACCCTCTGGATATATACTTGGGTGACTAGCCTGAGCCTCCATCTGTGTTGCTGTGGCCACACTGCTATTTTTAGGTGCTAGCTCGAGCAGAGCTAGCAGGTGCACATCCACTTGTGCTGGGAATCGCACATCCTTTGGGAGCTTGCAAGCTGATTTCAGACATAACTCAATGAAGGAGGTATCAGAACACATGCTGGGAGAAAAGGGAGGAAGAGCAGGTTTTCTGGCAATGGGATTGCATAGTTACTCAGCAAAGATTTGCGCTCATCATGGCAGTATAAAGAAAAAATCATTCAATTTTTTGTAGGTAAATGTCTTTGACTTGACATGCAGGCGTCATGGTAGAGGTGGGTCTGAAGGAGGGATGAGGAGAAGGAAATGGCCTTGCACAGCAGCTCTGGAAGGCTTCCATGCAAAGGGGGCAGTGTAGAAAAAGGTGTAGAGATGGTGGTTTGAGAAGTGGATGAATAAGGTGTTGAGGTTACATCACTGGCAGAGTAGCAGAGGATGGCATGTCAGAAGAAACAAGGTCAGATAAGTAGGCTAAGAGTGATATCACTGTATTTTCTTTCCGCAAAAGAGCCTTCTTCTCTTTTAACTGACTGCTTCCTCAAGTGTGCAGTCTCTCTCACAGTGAAATCTCCTATGAAACAGTGGTCTCTTTGTGAGATAAGCACATGTCCACCTCTGCCTCTCCGTTTGCATGAAATGGTCATTACACCTCAGCGTTGTTGGTGCGAAGAGCATTACAGGCAAAACACTGCACCCCCAAATCATGGCAGCATCCTTATAGTGCATTAACTCTGTTCTGTTTGTTTTTTGTTTTGAGAGCTTTTAACTTGCATCTTAGTTTGAGTGTCAGGCCTGTTTGTTCCAGTGTTGCAGAGTAAAAATAGGTTCTTTTTTTTTTCTATGTTTCAAATGCCCTTCCTGCCACTTCACTCCCCCACTGAGTGTAAAAAATTTGGCTTATAATAGAGTACATCCCACCTAATCCTTATTGAATCATTTGTACACCTGTGCCTTTTGTTTAAAAACAAAAAATGCTCAAGTTATGTGGGGAAAAAAAAACAGTCTTCTGTGCAGGCATAGGGTGACCAGATGTCCCGATTTTATAGGGACAGTCCCGATATTTGGGGCTTTGTCTTATATAGGTTCCTATTACACCCCGTCCCGATTTTTCACACTTGCTCTCTGGTCACCCTAGCAGGCACGTTAGCTAGTTTACATACATTTTTATATTTGAAACATTTAAAATGGAAAATGTATACCCGTGGATGGATGCATGGTTAGATATTCTGCAAAATCTCATTGATCTTGCTGAGACACAGCACTCATGCTGTAGTAGATCCATTCATGTGGTATCAGGCCCGGATGTAAGTGACAATACTATATCATGTCACTGTATGGTGTTCTTATTCTGCAAAGTGTCTGCTCTCCCTAGAATGCAAGATCCTGGCCAATAGAATAGATGTAAAGTGTTCTAAGGTATTACCATACTATTCCTCTACCAAGATTTTGTATAACAATTATACTTTTGCATACTTCATCTGGTTACCATGCGTTGATATGCTATGGTATTTCGCTTGCCATGATTTTTGTGTGTTCAGTTTTTCTACAAAATCTTTTTTTTTTTTTTTTTTTTAATAAAATAAGTGATACTACCTGCCCTACTATACTGCCCTAGAATGAGAGGGCAGGAGGGGGAGGATGTATGCAAAATCCAGAATGGTTTTCAGCTCACCTTCTCATAGCAGGTTTGCCTATGCAATATTAAACAGGCATGAAAAGTACTGAAAACTTATTTTTATAACTGTGATTAGCAGATACAAGTGATTGAAATATGGAGGGAGAAGATTTGTTCAGTACGAAGGTAGATTTCACTTCTCAGAGTGGAATCACACTTCAAGGCTCTGGGAATTTTTCATTGACATTCAGACTTAAGGCTTCCTCTCCATTCGGAATGTGCCCTATTGAGCGTAGGTATTTTCTCACATATATTTATAAACTTGTTGAAGAAGATCTGATGATAAATCATAATGGCCTTTTAAATGTTTATGTGAAAGGGGTCATGTTACTCTCTCTATATTACTCAAATTCTTAATCACAGCAAACAGCGGTCATTAGTTTTTGTGAGTATAGCAGCTAAATGAGCCAGTAATGTACCAGTCATGATACTCTACAGACTGAGGCAGGATATCAGAAATATACATTGGAACTGTATGCTTCTTGTAGTCAGTGTAAATATTTAACTTTTTAAAAAAGTATTAAAGTCTTCCTGAAGATTATAGAAATGGCAAAAGTGTTTTTTTTTATTCTTCAGCATTGCAGTAAGATTTCTGCTCAGTGACTCTTCTGCACTTCTAGTAGCTCACTCATGCGTGCCTGCTGTTAGTGTATTTATGCAACAGTCGCTAGATTTCTAGTGTCACCTTCCAAAAGTGCGCTTTGCAATTAGTGGTCCCTGTCTTCTATTATGGGACAAATCTTGCTCACTTTATTCAAGGGAGCAGTACCTTTAAAATCAATGGGACTACAGCAGTAAGGGGAGTAGGATTGGGCCCTGGAGTATCTTCAGTTACCCGTTGTTTCCATACAGGTGCTATCATAACCAGGTGTTGAATACTTAAAGGTCGTATAATATTGGCAAAGAATGTGTGGTGAGGTACCTGTGTCTTGAGGTACCTGCTCCTATGCAGCTCTATGGCCAAAGCATTGACTATGTAATAACATTAGCTTAAGATACTTCAGTGGATACTCTAGCAATAAATTTTGTCCAAGGGGGTTAACAGTATTATGTAATGAAAGCAGCCCATTCTGTATAATTTATGTAGTTAACTCTCTATCATGTCATTGATCTTTTGCAGGAGGTATTTGGGGAGGAGAATAAAGGAGATGTCTTCAGAGCATGGTTTTTCCATTCAAAAATATACTGTGAATTTCGATAGCTACTGTGCAACTAAACTCTAAGTGACCTATAATCATTGCTCTTCTTTGTTATTTTGTTTAATTCCCCTTTGGGGTAAATCTTTCTTCTCTCCAGTGGATGAGTCTGGGCTGATGCCCATCTGTTTCCCAGTTTAATCTCACAGCTCTTCTCCTCTACAAAGCAGATTTAATCACCCACACACTTGTATTTAAAAAGGGATGACAAGAAATGTGGCCTCCTCCCAGACCCATTGGGCACTGCCGCGTGAGTGTACAGAGAGAGCAATGAGGTTCTTTACCTCCTTCTTTGAAATCATGTGCCAGATTTCCAGCTAGTGTAAATGGGGGTGGTTCCATTCATTTCTATTAATGTCAGTGTCATGAGAGAGGAGCTAGCTAGCTCAGAGTTTTGCATAAATGTTGAAGTGACCAAAGCAGGTTGTGTAGGTCTTTTGTATACTTAAGTTATGATCTATTAATATTTCACCGATCCCACAATTGCTGCCCATTTCAGAAAATTTTACACTTCTGCAACAAGACAGCGGTGTGGTGGGGTGTATCCTAAACAACAGATGTGAGAATCTGGATGAAATACTATAGCCTGTGTAATGCAGAAGACCAGTTTAGATGATCAGAAAGGTCCTTCTGGCCTTTAAATCTCTCATAGATGTTTTGTGAAGCACCCATGGGGCCATCAATCTTTAGTGTATTTATTCTCACAACACCCCATTGTGGTAGGGAAATGCCATTTATCCCCATGTTATATAGATGCGGAATGAGGCAGAAGCAATTTATGTACAATCTTTCCTTGCAAAATCTGCCAGGGTTGAATCATCCCCTCTGCTTCTGTGAGCAGCAGAGACTTAGAGCCCAGACATATCTCCACAACATCTTCCTCCAACCCCGCAGAGGCCTCTCGGTGCAGATTGGACTCTGAGAGGTGGGGAGCCAGGACTATGATAGGTACAATGCCTCCTGGAGTGCCACTCAGCCCAACTGAGTGCAGCCACAGTGCTATGCTATTAAAGATTGCACTGTATGCTGCCCACTGCTGGGCTGTTGCACAGTAGCGGGTGCTGGGTCATAATGTAAACCAGGGGTGGGCAAACTTTGTGGCCTGAGGGCCACATCAGGGAATAGAAATTATATGGCAGGCCATAAATGCTCACAAAATTGGGGTTGGGGTGCTAGAGGGGATGAGGGCTCTGGTTAGGGGTGCAGGCTCTGGGGTGGACTGGGGTTGAGGAGTTTGGGGTGCAGGACGGTGCTTCAGGCTGGGATTGAGGGGTTTGGAGAGCAGGAGGAGGAGCAGGGCTGGTGCAGGTTCTAGCTGGGGGTGTGGGCTCTGGGGTGGGGCTGGGGATGAGGAGTTTGGGGTGCAGGACGGTGCTTCGGGCTGGTATTGAGGGGTTTGGAGAGCAAGAGGGGGATCAGGGCTGGGGGAAGGGGTTGGAGCATGGGGAGAGGCTCAGGGGTGCAGGCTCTGTATGGCACTTACCTCAGGCGGCTCCCAGAAGCAGTGGCATTTCCCTTCTCCGGTTCCTGCTAGTGCTGGAGCGGGGCCATACTGGCACCAGACCTGCTAATGCTGGAGTGGGGCTATGCGGCTGCTTCGGGAGCCATATAGTGCGGCCCCTGACCCAGCGTCCCAACTGGAGCGCTGGAGCGGGGCAAGCCCCAGATCCCACTCCCCAGTAGGAGCTCGCGGGCTGGCTTAAAATGGCTCATGGGCCGGATTCGGCCTATGGGCCGTAGTTTGCCCACCCCTGATGTAAACCCTCCGCTCTGCACCTTTTTTGGAGAGGTTTGTGCTGCTGTAGATGATGGTCTCATGCAGCCTTTGTGTTCCCGAGCTCAGAGATTGTGATTATGCCTGGCTCCTGCATAGGGGCAGAAGAGGGGATTAGGCTCGCCACCTGTCCAGGTTTTCCCAGGATCATCCCTTTTTATGCGGTGGCTGTCCTGGGAAGTCGGTAAGGGTGCTCAGTGCCAAGGCTGGATGTAGCCTCCCAATTCAATGGGTGCCCTATACTAACCTGCTGAAGGGGCACACTGACCACTTACAGCAGCACCTTCCGCCCCAGCACCACAACTGTAAAGTGGCCTGATGAAGGGGGGAGGGCCCTGTGTTTGTTATATGATATGGGATAACTTCTCTAATGCAGGATGCTTTATCATCTTGTTGACCATAACCAAACTCAACCAGTGACCAAAAAAACATGGAGATGTTATTGTATGGAACCCCTAGTCAGAATTAGGGTAGGAATCATTACGTCATGAGGCTAAAGATAAGTAGCCTTAAAAGAAAGTGGGGGAGTTGGTTCTGATCCGTCTTGCATTGATTTTTGCTGGTGTAACTCCAGTGAATTCAATGGAGTTACTCCTGGTTATCACCAGTGTGACATCAGAATTAGACCCGGTGTTCCAGAATCTCAACAGGTGTCAATTGGTATAGCTCCATCAGTGCAACTGTTCCAGTTCACACCCGCTGAAGAGCTGGCTCCGTTTTTTGATGGTTGGTATTGCATCCAGTGTGTTGCCTTGAGAACAAGGGCTGCTTTTAAATTGCAAAGGTATATGTGTACTCTGAATATTATTATTATTGAATTTTTATATAGCAGGATGTGCATGCTGGGGACTTCACAGAAACAAGTGTGCTCCGTAGGACAGGGAGATCTAGCCCAGCCTAATAACACGACCAATAGACATCAAAGCATGGCAGTGGAAAACAGTACATTGACTAAAGAGAGAACAATTTTAGCCTTTTATTTATTTGTCTGTCAGTCTCTTTGCTAAGGTTTATTTTAAATATCTTGACCTTGTGTCAAAAAGGCTAAGGACTTGGTTGTTACAGGTACACAGCCAAGCAGCACGTGGGCACATAAGATTTAAAGTGTCACCTCTATGACTTATCTGGTCTCTCCCAAAAACCCACTGGAGTATGTCTATATAATTATATAAAGAATGGAAGAGATGTATGCAGCTATTTAATCTTCTCACACCAGTGCTTAAAAAGACTGTGATCATCGCAGTTACATAAAATAACCCAACACTTAAATATGCATTAAAACATATACAAGTGGGGCCAGATTTTCAACAGACTCAACATTTTGGGTGTTGAGCTCTTTTCAAAATCTGTCCAAAAGTGTCACAATGGTAGCTGCTGGGTGCCCAGAGCTTTTGAAAATCTGCCCCTTATTAGGTGCCTCAGTGGGAGCTGAGCTCTTTTGAAAATTTGTCCCCAATTGGGAGCACCAAGCACTTGAAAATTTGGCTCTTAATGTTTATCCATCTTTGTAAAATATTTTGAAATCTGTGGATGAGAAGTGCTACTCAAGGTTGTCAATTATTATTATTTATTATAAATTAACTTGCCATTGTGACTGGAGCAGAAAACTGAATAGGAACCCCCAAAAGGCCCTAACTATAGTGTCCTAGCCAGGGATGCTGTAACATACCTTAAAATAATGTGGCACCGGAAACTGTGAGTAGTAAGAAGAGGGAGGAGACCAGGCAATTTTGAAAATAATCTGGAGGTTTGGGACTCAAGTAAAACAGTGAATTGACCATATCAGAATGGGAATATCCACTGACCCCAGAGGAGACAATCGGACCATACTCATTCTAGGACACTAAGGTTCATTCTTGGTACTCTGGCTAGTAAGGCTGCTGCTTTCTGGAGTGAAGGCAATGTGCTTGTAACAGTGTTCTGTGTTCCATATAGAAAAGGTACAGCATAGAGCTCCTGTAGGGACGTTCTCATGTTATCAGACCTTCGCTCAGGCTCAGAGGATTAGCTATATAGAATCCTATCTTGGACTGGACAGTGAAACTAGCTTGTGTCATAGCTCCAATGGGGGAATGAAAATTTATCACAATTTTTTTTTTTTTTTAAATAATGGAGATATCCTATCTCCTAGAACTAGAAGGGACCTTGATAGGTCATCGAGTCCAGCCCCCTGCCTTCACTAGTAGGACCAAGTACTGATTTTGCCCCCGATCCCTAAGTGGCCCCCTCAAGGATTGAACTCACAATCCTGGGTTTAGCAGGCCAATGCTCAAACCACTGAGCTACATTTGAAAAGGGGGGACAGGGAAGGTTAAATTAAAAAGAAAATAGTAGTACAGGGTTACTAGGAAAAAACCACACTATGGAAACATTATTAAATGGGCTTTAAAAATCCAAAGTACCGCAGGTAAGTGTGTGTGCGTGTCTGCATGTGCTGTTTGTACCAGATTATATATAAATAGATTTTCTTCTTTCAGAATTGCAGATGCCACAAAGGAAACTAATCTCCACTAACTGAATGGTCATCAAGGATGTGAACTCTGCTCTTTTTTTCTAGCTGGGTGAAAAGTTTAACAGCGTGGGCTTGCACCTCCTTTGGTTTTCATGATGGCAGCAACTAGTGGAGAAAGCCAGCTACAGAGGATTATCAGAGATTTGCAAGGTATGGTGCCTGTTAGCAGATTAATTCTGTAGGCTGGGCTGCATTCCTCATGTTTTAATTGAAGGGGGGGAATGTTTGTCTGATATTTGTGTATGACACTGTAACAGGAAATTGTACTGTTCTGTATAGATGTGACTCTGATTTCAAATGTTACATAAAGTTTACTAAGCCTTTTTGTAGGATCTTAAATTATCTCTGTTTTACAAAGAAGAAAAAATTCTCTCTGGTTAGGATCTACTCTTTCTGTAAACAGTGCATTGGATATTTCTCTCAGTCACAAGTCAGGAGAAACGCCACTGAAGTCAACAGAACTAAACGGCTGTAAATAAGCACAGTTTGAGAATGGGGAGGATCAGCTCTGATTTCTTCCTCCCCCCCACTTTTTTTTTAATGGCCACAATGGGTCATTCATAGTTCACTAAGACAAATACCTTGTTCACAATACCGTGCTGCAAACAGTGATGACAGGCCTCCATGGGAGGGGAAGAACGGGAAGGAGGATGAGTGGGGATTTTTCCTTGGTAATCAAATATGGGCATGAGGAAGAAGATCCAGGAAGGATGGTCTTACGGTTAAGGCACAGATTAGTTAGGAGACTGTTGTTCTTTTTCCAGTTTTGTCACAGATTTCTTGTGTAGCCTTGAGGAAGGGACGTAGGCCAAA
Organism: Trachemys scripta elegans; assembly: GCF_013100865.1. Lineage (NCBI taxonomy): Eukaryota > Metazoa > Chordata > Testudines > Emydidae > Trachemys > Trachemys scripta. The sequence goes on from NC_048299.1 coordinate 77,932,517, forward strand.
ATGTTCAAAACTGATCAATGGTTTTGGATGCCCACCTCTAGGCCTATTTTTCATAAGTACCAAGGACCCACAACAAGTTTGGCTTTCAAAAACTGAAGCACCTTAAATCAGTGGCCAGTATTCCTGTGCCTTGGTTTCCTCATCTGAAATATGAGGACAGTCGCGTAGCTCGCAGATGTTGTCAAGCCTTAATTCATTAATGTTCATCTAGCACAGGGGTTCTCAAACTTCATTGCACCACGACCCCCTTTTGACAACAAAAATTACTACGCAATCCCAGAAGAGGGGACCAAAGCCTGAGTCCCACTGCCTCGGGCTGGGGGAGGCCAAAATCCAAGCCCCGCTGCCTTGGCAGGGAGAGCCAAAGCCAAAGCCTGAGCTCCATTGCCCTGGATGTGGGACCACAGCGAAAGCCCAAGGGCTTCAGCCCTAGGAGGGGGGCCGGTAATCTGAGCCCCGCCACCCAGATATGATGCCATTAGGCTTTGGCCCCAGGCAACAGCAAATCTAATACCAGCCTTGGCGATTCCATTAAAATGAGGTCACGACCCACTTTGGGGTCCTGACCCACAGTTTGCGAACCCCTGATCTAGCAGATTGGCTCCTAAAATAGAAAGGGCGATATAAGGGCAAAGAACTGTATTGCTTTTTCTCTGTATGTGACTGTTCAAATGGTCAACAGCTGCAACGGAGATGAAATTTAATCTTTGTTTTATTTATTTATATAAATAAAATGAGCATCTTCAACCACTGTTGTTTTTGACAACTCAAGGGGAATAGAACATGATATATTAGAGCTGTTCCTTAAACCTGTCATTGCTTCCTTCTCCAAATAATCCTTTTCTCCTCCCCCTTTCTTTTTCAGATTAAAAATATAAATTGTTGAGGGGGGGAAGGCAGTCTTTTCACAGATTTAATAAACTACAGGAGGAGATTTAGGTAGGGAAGATGGTATTACACAATCTGGAGATTAGAGTTCTTGAAATGTATTGGAGACAACTTTTTGTTCCAGAAAGTGGAGGAAGTAACCCGGGGAACAGCCATTTTAAATTGATTCTGACCTACTGGGAGGAAATTGGTAGCGAATCTGAAGGTCGAAGGCAATTTGGGTGAAAGTGATCATGAAATGATCGATTTCATGATTCTTAGGAAAAGAAGGCGTAAGAACAGCAGAATAAAGACAATGGAGTTCAAAAAAGCAGACTTTAACAAATGGAGAGAACTAATAGGTAGGGTCCTATGGGAAGAAAATCTAAGGGAAAAAGAAGTTCAAATGAGCTTGTAGTTTTTCAAGGAGACAATATTCAAGGCACAGCTGGAAACTGTCCTGATGCGAAGGAAAGATAGGAAGAATGGTAAGAGGCCAATATAGCTCCATCAGGAGGTCTTTAATGACCTGAAAATCAAAACGGAATCCTACAAAAAATGGAAACATGAACCAGTTGCTAAGGAGGAGTACAAAAGAGCAGCACTCGTGTAGGAACAAAATCAGAAAGGCTAAGGCGCAAAATGATTTACACCTAACAAGGGACAGAAAAGGCAATAAGATGAGGTTCTATAAATACATTAGGAGCAAGAGAAAGACAAAAGCAAGTGTAGATCCTCTACTTAGTGTGGAAGGAGAGCCACTAACTGATGACATCAAGAAAGCTGAAGTGTTTAAGGCCTATTTTCCTTCAGCCTTCACTAGGAAGGTTAATGGTGATACTAAATACAATTAATATTAACAAGGGGGAAGGAATTCAAGCCAAAATAAGGGAAGAACAGATTCAAGAATGTTTAAATAAGTTAAATGTATTCAAGTTGGCGGGGCCTGATGACATTCATCCTAGGGTACTTAAGGAACTAGCTGAAGCAATATTGGAACTGTTAACCATCATCTTCAAGAAATCCTGGAGGACTAGTAAGTTCCCAGAAGACTGGAGAATGGCAACCACAGTATCTATCATTAAACAGGGAAACAGAGGACCCAGGGAATTATAGACCAGTCAGTGGAACTTCAATACCTGGAAAAATACTGGAACAAATTATTAAACAATCAATTTGTAAGCTCTTGGAGCATAATAGGGTTATAAGGAATAGCCAACATTCCAAATCAACCTAATTTTCTTCTTTGACAGGGTTACTGGCCTAGTGGATAGGGAGGAAGCAGTAGATGTCATATATCTTGATTTTAGTAAGATTTTTGACACAGACCCACATGTCATGCTCATAAACAAACTAGGGAAATATGGTCTAAAGGAAATTACTGTATGGTGGATGCACAACTGGTTGAAAGACCGTACTCAAAGAGTAGTTATCAATGGTTCACTGTCAAACTGGGAGGATGTATCTAGTGGGGTCCTGCAGGGGTCAGTCCTGGTTCCAGTAGTAGTCAATCTTTTCATTAATGACTTGGTTAATGGTGTGGAGAGTATGCTTATAAAATCTGCAGATGAGCACCAAATCTTGAGGGATTGCAAGCACTTTGGAGGACATGGTTAGTATTCAAAACTAACTTGATACATTTTGGTCTGAATTCAACATGATGAAATTCAATGAAGATAAGTACAAAGTACTTCACTTAAGAAGGAAAAATCAAATGTACAACTACAAAATGAGGAATACCTGGTTGGATGGTAGTTCTGCTGAAAAGGATCTGGAGGTTATACGGGATCACAAACTGAATAAGAGTCAACAATGTGATACAGCTGCAAAAATGCCTAATATCATTCTGGAGTGTATTAGCAGGCGTGTTGTATGTAAGACACAGGAAATAATTGTCCTGTTCTACTTGGCACTGATGAGACCTCAGCTGGAGTAACTGGAGTGTCCAACTCTGGGCACCACATTTTAGAAAAGATGTGGACAAATTGGAGAAAGTCTAGAGGAGAGCAACAAAAATGATAGAAGGTTTAGAAAACCTGCCATATGAGGAAAGGTTAAAAAACTGGGCATGGTTAGTCTTGAGAAAAGAAGCTTGAGGGGAACCTAATACCAGTCTTCAAATATGTTAAAGGCTGTTATAATAAGGATGGTGATCAATTTAATTGTTCTCTGTGTTCACTGAAGGTAGTGTGACAGATTTATTTTACCAATCTGCCTGAGGCTTCAGGTGATTAGGCTGAGGCCTCAGGATTATTAGGGGAGGAGATGAAGGAGCACACCAAGTGACTAAGTTTTAAAGCTTTATTAATAAAATAACAGCGGTGAGTGCTGGGTGCTTCCCACGTTACTTAGAGGAAGAAAGAAAGCATTAGCGCCTGCACCCTAACCCACTTTCATACTTACACACGCACAACCCAAGACTGACCAAGCCTGGGTGTAACATAAGAAGAAGAGGGGGAAGGGTGGACGAGAGTTTTGTCCTGTGCACAGGCCGTCAAGGGTCCGCTGTTGATCTCTGATTTGCTTTAGCTTTTAGGAGGGTTTTATGTCCTGGGAGGTTTTGGGGGCGTTTTGTTTAGGGACCTCTGTCCCCCCGTGCTTTTTGTACTAGTTCAAACCAGCCTTTTGTGCCTTTCTTAGCTTTTCCAAAACACACCGGCTTTAGGGACGTGAAACTGTTGTTTTCCCCCTTGCTGGTCTTCACTGTCTCACTAGTTTTCGCAGCCCCTGCAGTTCTGTTTAGCTGAATTCTTTTTTTTTACGGCTGTTTGGGGTTGGAATCCAGGGCACCATCTTTCTTGGCGGGCAACTGAGAGTCGGTTGTGTGCCGTGGCCTTGGGCTGGAGTTAGCGTCTTATCTTTGGACCTAGGTGGAGCATCGAGTTAACCCATTTCCTTCTCCCTTCCTCCCTCTATAGCCTCTTGTAACCTGTAAAGAAACCTTTTCCTCCACACTTTCACCTTCAGCCCTTCCCACAATACACTTCAGGACATATACAAGCGCTAGCAACATACAATGCTAAACTGCTTACCCAGGGGTCCCCACTGGTGGGTGGGGCAGTTATATTGTGACAGTGGGACAAGAAACAATGGGCTTAATTTGTAGCAAGAGAGATTTAGGTTAGATATTAGGAAAAACTTTCTAACTATAAAGGGAGTTAAGCTCTGGAATAGGGTCCAAGGGAGGTTGTGGAATCCCCATCACTGGAGGTTTTTAAGAACAGATTGGACAAACACCTGTCGGGGATGGTCTAGATTTACTTGGTCCTGCCTCAGTGCAGAGGGTTGGACTTGATGACTTCTCAGGGTCCCTTCCAGCCCTACGTTTCTATGATTCTATGATTAAGACCTTTCCACTTGAGAAAAGTGTGAGGGATTTTTAATGACCACAAATGGTCCAGGCTTTTGGTTCATGCCTCAGATGAAAGGAAAGGCAAAGCAAAGCCATGAGCTGAGACTCTGATTCTCTCTGACACAGTATGGAGACCCCACTTGAGTTCCAGTAAGAATGGATTTTGTTCCCTCCTTAGATTTCACGCAGTAATGAATAAAGCTGGGCAAAAAACTTTTCAGTGAATAGTAAATTTACCAAAAAATAATTTTTTTCCGGGCACTGAAACTATTCACAAACTATGAATTTGGCCAATAATTTCAGCAGAAAAAAAATTGAACATTTTTTTCCCAAAAAGAAAATCCATTTTGAAAAGAAACATTTTAACTTTTCGTTTTGAAACATTACATTTTGAAATTTAGCTATCTTTATTTTTTAAAAATCTAAAAAACAATAACAAGGGATAAAAACTCCCAAAACAAAAAACTGAATAAATTAAATTTTGGATCAGAAAACACCCCGCAAATGAAATGAAACAAACAAACAAAAAATGTTGTTTAATTCTAGTTTTTCATTTCAGGGAATTTTTATCTAAAACTTTTTTTTTCTTCATTTTACTTTTGGTGAAGAAAACCTCAAAAATATCAGTTTTGGTTCAAAACAAATGGAATTTTTTTATTATTGGTTTGGTTTGGCCCCCAAACCGACAAATCGAGTATTTGGTCAGCCCTCCTTCATTACTAGAGCTGGAGACCGAAAGCCCAATTAGGCACTGAGAAGGAATGCAGAAACCTGTAAAATCAGCCATCTATGGTGCTACTCGGAAGCATAGCCCTTTGAGACAGCAGAGTCCACTTGGAGACAGCAGAGTTCCATACTTAATTATTACAGGATTAGTCTATTTATTTTCATTTGTGTATTGTAGCCAGCGCACTCTGAAACTTCCAGGAGGTAAATATGCTGAAGGAAGGAGATCCCTGCTCAGGGAGACGAGAAGCCCAGGTGGCTGCCCCCTGCTCCTGGCAGAGAGCAGGGAGGTGAGAAATGCAGGTGGCAATCCCTTGCTCCTGGCGGGGAGGCGAGAAGCCCAGGGGAGCAGGTGGGCTCCCAGAGGGGAGCTGTGCAGAGCTGAGAGTTCTCAGCCCCCCACAATGCCCCTCTTCAGTTGGTGAGGACACACACCACCAATCGAAGGAGGGTAGTGTGGACATCAGCCACGGCAGGCTGTAAAAGACCGAACATAGGTTGACTTCAGTTTGTAGAGTAGACATCCCCTAAAACACTCTGGCTGAAAAAGTGAATACACACACACAGAGTAAAGAGAGACAGCCCATTTATTTATTTCAAATGTTTGTGCATTCATCCCCAGACATCATCTATCTTTATTCACTTATTCTGGTGTCTTGTTTTAAAGATGCTGTGACAGAGTTAAGCAAAGAATTTCAAGAAGGAGGGGAACCAATCACCGATGACAGCATCAGCTTGCAAAAGTTTTCCTACAAGCTTGAGTACCTTTTACAGGTAAGTGACACAATCACATGTAGGACCCTCCCAAATTCATGGTCCATTTTGGTTAATTTCACCATCATAGGATTTAAAAAATCATACATTTAATTATTTCAGATATTTAAATCTGAAATCTCCCAGTGTTATAAATGTAGGGGTCCTGACCCAAAATGGGTTGTGGGGGGGTCACTAGATTATTGTAGGGAGGGTTGTGGTATTGCCACCCTTACTTCTGTGCTGCTGCTGGTGGTGGCGCTGCCTTCAGAGCTGGTTGGCTGCAGAGCGTCGGCTGCTGGCCGGAAGCCCAGCTCTGAAGGCAGCACCGCTGCCAGTAGCAGTGGAGCAGAAGTAAGGGTGGCATGATATGGTATTGCCACCCTTACTTCTGCACTGCTGCTGGCGAGGTGCTGCCTTCAGAGCCGGGTCCCCAGCTAGCAGCCACTGCTCTCTGGCCACCCAGCTCTAAAGGCAGCGCAGAAGTAATGGTGGCAATACTGCAAGCCCCCTATAATAATCTTGCAGACCCCTTTTGGGTCGGGACAGTTTGAGAAATGTTGGTGTCCCCTGTGAAATCTGTATAGTACAGGGTAAAAGTACACAAAAGACCAGATTTCCCGGTCTGTGACGTGTTTTTCATGGCCATGAATTTAATAGAGCCCTAATCATATGGGAGAACTGGACTTTCCTTTATCTCTGTTGTTCTTTTACATTTAAGGTTCAGTATTGAATCTAGCTATTAATAAAAAAATCAGAATGTATTAGAACTAAGTACAGTACAGACCTCTTTCCTTTTAGTTGTTGGGCTCCCGTGTGTCAATACTTATTGCACCTATTACAATAGAAAGTAAATATGCATATATGAAAAAGCAGTGTATCATAACTAGTAGGTTGCTTTTGAGAACACAAGGAATTTTGCATTGTATGGGGAGCTTTTATAACTTGACTTTGAAATATGCCATTTTACATTATCACAGAAACTCTTTGGTAATAAGAATGATGACTTGTTTTAAGGGGAAAAAAAGTATTTCATAAATATAATTACCTGTATAATATATAGGTTTTTGCCAGCAAAAACATGACTTTGCTATGAAAAATAATTTTATAACATCGAAAATATAATACAAAGAGTAAGCTTTTTTAATTGAAATGTCTGGGTTTTTTTTATCCTTGATCAAAAACCAAGTAAAAAGGGAAAGTTACTTTGCTGTGAATACCTTCAGTCTAATTAGAGAGACAAGATGGGTGAGGTAATATCTCTTACTGGACCAATTTCTGTTGGTGAGAGAGACATGCTGAAGAGCTCTGTGTGGCTTGAAAGCTTGTCTCTCTCACCAACAGAAGTTGGTCCAATAAAAGATACTACCTCACCCACCTTGTCTCTCTAATATCCTGGTATCGACACAGCTACAACTATACTCCAGTCTGCTTAGTCATTTTGTGAGTCCTTGGCTCACAGTTCTCCACTCCATGAGATCTGGATTCATTTCATGATTCTGTAAATGGCTCACTCTGTCTTCGGGAAAGTCACTGAATCTGTCCGTTCCTCAGTTGGTCTGTAAAATGGGGATACCCACTTTTTGTAAAGCATTTTGTGATCTATGTTGAATTCATTGTAAGCTGTATGGATTTATGTACCTATTTTTCAGTACCTTATGTGCAATGTATTAGTATTGGAAATGCTGTAAATCCCAGTGATCAATTTACGAGTTCTGAATAGATTTGAATGGCTATTCTTTAATTAAGCTGATTATTTAAATTAGGGCTGTAAATCGCAGTTAACGCGAGCGATTAACTCAAAACAAATTAACTTGATTACAAAAATTAATTGCAGTTTTAATTGCACTGTTAAACAATAATAGAATACCAATAGAAATGAATTATACTTATTTTTGGATGTTTTTCTACATTTTCAAATATATTGATTTCAATTATGGCACAGAATACAAAGTGTACAGTGCTAACTTTATATTATTATTTTTATTGCAAATATTTGCACTGTAAAAAAAACACAAATAGTATTTTTCAATTCACTTCATACAAGTACTGTATACAATCTCTTTATCATGCAAGTGCAACTTACAAATGTAGATTTTTTTGTTACATAAATGCACTCAAAAACAAAACAATGAAAACCTTGAGAGCCTACAAGTCCACTCAGTCCTACTTCTTGTTCAGCCAATTGCTAAGACAAACAAGTTTGTTTACATTTACAGGAGAGAATGCTGCCCACTTCTTATTTACAATGTCACCTGAAAGTGAGAACAGGCATTCGCATGGCATTTTTATAGCTGGCATTGCAAGGTATTTACATGTCAGATATGCTAAACCAGGGGTTGGCAACCTACGGCACGCGTGCCAAACACGGCATGCGAGCCGATTTTGAATGGCACGTGGCTGCCTGCCGCGGTTCCGACCCCCAGCCGCACTCAGCCCCCCCGCCCACCTCTCTCCCCTGCTGGGGCAGGAGGCAGAAGCTCCGTCCTGCAGCAGCCAAGCTCCCCCACTCCTTCCCCCAGCCGTGGTGCAGCCTGCTTTCCTGCCCCTCCTCCTCTCCTTCCCTGCGCCGGCCCTTGCAAAGGAGGGGGAGGAATGGCAGCGTGCTCGCTGCTCTGCAAAAGCCCCGCAGCCCCGCTCTCCCGGCCGGAGCTCCAGCCAGCGCGCGGCAGCCCCTTGCTAAAGCCAGCCCTGGGTAAAGGAGGCAGAGAAGAGGTAGGGACGGGCCTTGGGGCATGGGGTGGAACAGGACATATCCCTTCCAGCCCCCTGCCATGAGCCGCTCAGGGCAGAGGGCAGGGGGCTGAGAGCACCCCCATGAGCCGAGCACCCCAGCCCTCTGCCCTGAACCTCCCCCACACCCAGCCTTCTGCCCTGCACCTCCACACACACCCCAGCCCTCTGCCCTCCCCCACCAACACCCAGCCCTCTGCCCTGATCCAACCCACCCCCAGTCTTCTGCTTTGCACGCCCCCACACCCCCAGCCCTCTGCCCTGACCTCTGAAGCCCCCCACACCCCTAGCCTTCTGCCCTGCACCCCTCCACACCCCCAGCCCTCTGCCCTGACCTCTGAAGCCTCCACACCCCCTGCCTTCTGCCCTGCACCACCCACACCCCTCCAGTCCTCTGCCCTGACCTCTGAAGCCCCCCACACCCACCCTTCTGGGGGTGTGGGGGGCTTCAGACGTCAGGCGCCACTCAGCCCACTGCTGGTCTAGGTGAACAGAACGCCAGGTTGGCAGCAAGCTGAGCAGGCTGGTGGCGTAAGATCAGCATTTTAATTTAATTTTAAATGAAGCTTTTTAAATATTTTGAAAACCTTGTTTACTTTACATACAACAATAGTTAGTTATATAATATATAGACTTATAGAGAGAGACCTTCTAAAAACGTTAAAATGTATTATCGGCATGCGAAACCTTAAATTAAAGTAAATAAATGAAGACTCGGCACACCGCTTCTGAAAGGTTGCCTACCCCTGTGCTAAACATTCATATGCCCCTTCATGCTTTGACCACCATTCCAAAGAACTGTAGACTTTGTATTCTGTGTTGTAATTGAAATCAGTATATTTGAAAATGTAGAGACTATCCAAAAATATTTAAATAAATGGTATTCTATTATTGTTTAACAGTGCAATTATAAGTGCAATTAATCACGGTTATTTTTGTATTTCGTGATTAATTTTTTTAGTGATTTGACAGCCCTAATTTAAATTTGTCTTTCGAACTGTAGAGCAGTATTTAAATCCATCAAATTGTATTGATATAGAATGATGTCTATTCCTTTCATTGATGTGCACACACATCTCCTATTAATTAAAATTAGGGTGACCAGATGTCCCAATATTATAGGGACAGTCCTGATATTCGGGGCTTTTTCTTATATGGGAACCTATTACCCCCCACACTCTGTCCTGATTTTTCATATTTGCTGTCTGGTCACCCTAATTAAAATTAATAGCTGTGAATGTGAATATCAATGGGAGAGAAACGTAGAATAACTCTGTGTTTCAGTGTCTTCAGTTTTTCTACATGTTTATTCCTTTTGAAGTTTGACCAGAAAGAAAAGACCACACTGCTGGGGAACAGAAAAGACTACTGGGATTACTTCTGCGACTGTCTGGCTAAAGTCAAAGGAGCTAATGATGGGATCCGCTTTGTTAAGTCTATTTCAGAGGTAAGTAAAGCAGACTGATTAATCATCACAATAGGCAGTTCATGTTTCTGCATGTCCATTGGGAGAGCTACAGAACTCAAAAGAAAAGTAGGAGAAGAAATGGGACTTTTTTCTGTCTTTGCAGAATGTAAAACCAAAAGATAAGTGATGCCTATTGTTCATCAAATTTCTTAGGGCTAGATTGCACAATCATTATGCATGTTGGTGTGCTCTTCCTTGCAGGTGTAGTCCCATTGACCTCAGTCAAGTCCTGAATTATTTTAAATTACATTGGGCAGGAATGGTGTCCCTAGCCTTTGTTTGCCAGAAGCTGGGAATGAGTGATAGGGGATGGATCACTGGATGATTATCTCTTCTGTTCATTCCCTCTGGGGCACCTGGCACTGGCCACTGTCAGAAGACAGGATACTGGGCTAGATGGACCTTTGGTCTGACCCAGTAGGGCCGTTCTTATGTTCTTATGTGTTTTCAGTTCTACTAGAAAAAGAAAACATTTGATAAATGGTGGGCAAGGTCTCTGTTTAGGGTTAATGCCTACGATTTAACAATGGGGATACAACAGAAATAAAACAAGGGGGCAGTTCCTGCCCTCATGTGCACAGGTTCCCTGAGGGCAGGATTTGATTGAATGCAAGAGGAAAAAGTAGTAAAGTTTTGCCATTCTTGTCACTTTCCTGTTGATCAATATGGTTGAATGGGAGTCCCTGAGTAGAGAATTTGGTTTTATGTCTATACTCACTTAATGCTTGCGCAGTGTGTTGAAGATATAAAATACCATGTGACTCTTGAGGATTAAGATTATTGTTATCGCTTAAGGTGAGCTGACATGAAAGGACTCAAAGTGAAATGGTTCTTATTGGGCTAAGCAAAGTACATGCTAGCAAGTAGCACAGTAATAAAGCCTAAATCCAATATCAACAGAGTAGCAAACCTTAATCTCTACATCTATTAGTCAGTGAGGTAAACACTGCAAGAAGTATTTAATGTTGATCCTTTCTGAGTCATTAGAGTAAATTTAAATCACCCGAATAAGGACTTTCCCCGTGGGTAAGTGGAGCATTGTTGTTGGCTCTGCTGATTGTTGTCCTGATGCCTGGTTTTGATGACTCCTAGGCTATTTTATTCCCAGGCTGCACTTGTTGATAAAGAAGTTTTCATCTATTCTGTCAGAACTTCCTGACAGCAGCCTTGACTGCTGTCATCATGCAACTTCTCAGGATGAGCAGAGAACCAGCCATGAGGCTAGCATGGCTGCCCCTAGCAGCCCCTATGTTCCCCGTCCCACTTCTTTCTCCTCATCCCCTTCCTACAGTCTTCCATTTGGTTTCAGGGGAACCTCTTCTCCCCACCCAGCTTTCTGTCTTGGCTTTGGAGTATGAAACATTTCCCCAACCCCTCTTTCTCCAATCTCCTCTTTCAGCTCCAAATCCATCTTCTTCCCATGGTTCTTTAAATGAAAATTCCAGTGCATTTATATTGTACAGCTAGATGAACACCAGATTCTAATGCATCTTGTTTGGCTGCACCTATTTGGAGGGGCAGAGACACCAGAAACCTTCCACCTCCACTTGTACAGCCAGGCAAGAGCTTCCTCCAATGAGCTCGTTTGATGCATTGCTTTTTCCATCCCTATGGTACTTGTATTCGAATTTTGGTTTGACAGCAGAGACATAACTAGTTATAAATTCTGTCTCTTCTCTATCCACTGGATACCAAAATCTTCCTTGTTTGCCTTAAGATTTCTGTCCTTTTTTAAAAACTATGTAAGATGTTGTGATGTTCTCCTCTGGTGTTATTTGGACCAGTGATCTGCTTGGTCACTCCAATCCTTGACTCTGGGAACCAGCTTTACCCTGCTCTGCTGTGAGAACCCCCACTCCTGGGCTGTTCACGCACAGCCTCTGGCATATAAACTGCTCCCAGCTACTTGCAACCGAATGACACTAGCCAATATCTCTGGTCCCAGACACAACCCTAGGAACCTCCGTCTTGCAGTGTCCAGTTATGCCCGCTGGACGCTGCAAGCTTATAGGAGTTCGTCAATTTAACAAAGAAATTGATATGCACCAGGCTTGTTATCCCAAGGGGAGTCTCTGCCATGCTTCAAACCAAACGCACTGTTTCAGGTAGAATGAACAGATTTATTAACTATAAAGATAGATTTAAGTGATTATAAGTCAAAGCATAACAAGTCAGATTTGGTCAAATGAAATAAAAGCAAAACACATTCTAACTGATCTTAACACTTTCAATGCCCTTACAAACTTAGATGCTTCTCACCACAAGCTGGCTGGTTGCTCTTCAGCCAGGCTCTCCCCTTTGATCAGCACTTCACTCGCTTGGTGTGGTGTCTGTAGATGTAGGTGGAAGAGAGAGGAAGAGCATGGCAAATGTCTCTCCCTTTTATCATGTCCTTTCTTCCCGCTTGGCTTTGCGCCCCCCCTTCAGAGTCAGGTGAGCATTACCTCATTGCAGTCCCAAACTGACCAAAGGAAGGGGGGTGATTCCCTCGAGAGTCTAACAGATTATTTTGTTGCTGCCTAGGCCAGCATCCTTTGTTCCTGTGAGGCTGGGCTGGGTTTGTCCCATACCTGCCGTGGTGAGGTGTGAACTGCCCCTCTGTTCTTGGAGAGTTTTTGCCTGGGCTTATTTTAAGCCATGAGAATACATTTTCAGCCTCATAACTATATACATGAAATTATAACCTATAACCTTACTATAACATTACTGTAACAATTACTATAACATCACTATCACAACCATGCTCAGTGCATCATGAGCCTCCCGAAGACACCCAACATGACAAACTTTGCATTGGATACCACACGATCATTTTATAAAGATGACCATGGGAGTGTAGGGTGCTCCCCCAAGATACAGAGCGTCACAGATGTCCTTAAGTTTCAGCATTTAAAAATATGTTTTATATTCTTTAATTTCATAATAAACGCAGCTTCATGTAGTTTTTATGGTTTGACTGTGTCAGAAATTTCCTGTTTCACTTTCTATGGAGCCACAGAAATTTGCAGGTGGAATGATTTTTTAAAATTATTTTGTTTACTTGCAGTTTATGATTTAAAAAAAAATCAGTCAGCTGTTTCAGGTAACACGTTTATCAGATTGTGTTTTTAAATGAAACCGCAGAAGTCAGAGGAGTGAACTCCGCTATTAAGATATTTGGGGAGGGTGTCCCTCAGGGTCACCCCTAATATCATTTCCTGGAGCCCAATTGCTATACATGTTCTTGGCATATGTGCGTAGAAACATTAATAGCTGGCTTGTCAATGTGCCATTTATATATGTTTATAATTGGTGCTTAAAGGTTATCTTCCTGTGGCTTGTTTTTCGCAGCTCAGAACATCTCTTGGTAAAGGAAGAGCATTTATACGTTACTCCTTAGTACACCAAAGGCTGGCAGACACCTTGCAACAATGTTTTATGAATACCAAAGTAACAAGGTAAATGCAAAAGTACTGTTGTGATGCATGGGTGATATCTAGAGATGAACAAACAGTGAAACATGGGACTGATTCAGTGCCGTGTGAAATAAATGGAAAACCTTCCATGTGGTTGGCTCAGAGGACTGATAATAGGGTATAAAGCAGGGGTGGGCAAACTACAGCGGCCCACGGGACCATCCTGCCCGGCCCTTGAGCTCCCTGCCGGGGAGGCTAGCCCCGGCCCCTCCCCCATAGTCACGCTGCCGTGCGGGCAGTGCTCTGGGCGGCAGGGTTGCGCGCTCCTGCCGAGCAGCATGGCAGGGTGTCTGTCTCTGGCCAGGCAGCGCGGCTGCCAGACATGCTGCTCTGAGTGGCATGGTAAGGGAGCCGGGGCCAGGGGGTTGGATAAGGGGCAGGGGGATTCCAGGGGGTAGTCAGTGGACAGGGAGCGGGGGGCGGTTGGATGGGGTGGAGGTTCTGGGGAGTGGTCAGGGGATGGGGGAAGGGTTGGATAAGCGTGGGAATCCTGGGGGGCCTGTCAGGGGGCGGGAGTGTGGATAGGGGTCAGAGCAGTCAGGGGACTGGGAGCAGGGGGGCTAGGTAGGGGGTGGGGTCCCTGGGGCGGTTAGGAGTCGGGGGTCCCGGGAAGGGACAGTCAGGGGACAAGAAGTGGGGGGTTGGATGGGTTGTGGGTTCTGAGTGGGGCAGTCAGGGGGCGGGAAGTGGGAAGGGTTGGATGGGGGCAGAGGCCAGGCAGTTTTGGGAGGCACAGCCTTCCCTACCCAGCCCTCCATACAGTTTTGCAACCCCAATGTGGCCCTCGGGCCAAAAAAGTTTGCCCACCCCTGATATAAAGCCTGTGTAATCTAGGTCACTGTTTCACACCTGTCTTAGGTCAGTAAATATTGACAGTTGTTCAGTGGCCTATATGAAATGAGTTTCTGGTCCAAGTCCAGTTCCTCTTAGACCAGGGTCAATATTGCAAACTGCTTTTACAACTGGTCCCAGTCTGCACCTTTGTTAGTATTCTCAGGAGAGGGGTCAAGGAGCAAATGGGCATTGAAACTAAACTATCCTTTCATCTTTTAGAGGAGCGAGGGTTGAGGCAAAATAGCGGGGTTGTGTGGGGAAGCTTGCTTTGCTGCTGTCCCTTCTTACGATTTCGGAAGGTAGAGTAATGTAGCCTTCAGGGTTGTCAATATGGCACCTTTATAAAAGATAGAAAGTCACTGAAATTTAAAACATAACCACTTGCACTAGGACTTGTTTTTCTGTCCAAGTTTTTGCTTTTCCATACTTGTTGGTCAGAGCAAAGTAATGATGATAAACATCAGAGTTTAGCATCTATAACTTGGGGGACCCTACAAAAGGGGTTTTTGAACCTCGAGTTCATTATAAAGCAGAGTACTTTGTGCCTGGAACATTAAAAAACTATATGGTGTTTTGTGCATGGTACTTACACACCTTAAATTTTCCAAACTTTACAAGTGCTGGACATCTGGGTTCAGATATGGCCAAATTCATATGTGGACATGAATTTGGAGGTAGTGCACAGAGCCCCAAATGATAACTGTGTACATCACTAAGTATCACATGGTGTGGTACAATGTAACCTGTTGTTGTCTTTCTGGTCAAGAAAAACCAAAGACTGGAATAGCAAGAGTTTAGCAAGTCAGGATGGATATTCGTGGAGCTTTCACAGAAAAGCTTTCAGTTTTTATCTTCCTTTTCAATGTATCTAATTCTGACTGCTGCTACCAGTCACTTGTTGTCATGAGCATTCAATTTACTCACATTCAAAACATAAATGTGAGCTTACAGAGTACCATGTGAGTATCCATTATACGGCAAATCCTTCACCCTCTCCAGTTGCCTGCCCGAGCCCAGAGTAAAAATGTTTTGTGCAGGGTTTCTCCATAGGAGGAATCCATAAGCTTCATTAGCTCCTACTGCCACCAGGAGCTGCCCTCACTCCCCACAAAGAGGTTGGGGGGGGCAGTGGAGCTGATTGATGTCTATTGCATTTGCAGTGAATCCTCATAATTTTTATGGGAAGTAACAAATAATGTTTCATTTTCTTGAGAATGTTGCAGGCGCTCCTCTTTTATGTATTACTCCGTGCCATTTGATTCTTCTTTTAGTGACTGGTACTATGCAAGAAGTCCATTTCTGAAGTCTAAAATGAGTTCTGACATTGTGGGTCAACTCTATGAGTTAACTGAGGTTCAGTTTGACTTGGCATCAAGAGGGCATGACTTAGATGCTGCTTGGCCAACATTTGCCAGGTAATGTAGTAAAACTTTGCTGTTTTCGATACAGTTAGAGCCATAACACACATTCTGTGACTTGCAAAAACTTCTGCAACTTTTCTATTTAATGTAAAAAGGAGGCATAAGCCTTCACCTTGTAACATCTCTGCAGCCAACCTGGACTTCATGGTCATTACTGGGCTGAATGCCAGCAGCCGATCTGATGCTCATTCAAGTCTGAGAGTTCTTCCACTGACTTCAGCAGGCATCAGCTCAGACCCCCCGGGGTCTGTTTACATCTTCACAGTGACGATGAGATGTTAACTTGGGTCCCTCTTTTCCAAAAGCTGTGTCCTCTACCAGCTGAACTAACCATGAATCTCTTTCATTTGAGCAGTAAGAGAACTCATGACACACACCTGTTTCAGCAGGCCTGCTTCTGCTTGAAAGAGGGTAATCCTGCATGTAGGGGTTGATCCAGCTCCACTTAGGTCTGTAGGAGTCTTCCCATTGATTTTAATGAATGTTGGATCAGGCCCCATGCACGCTAGCCAGTAGGACATTGCCATATCCATTGGTTATAACTAAAAGAATCCATAAAGTCAGAGCAGACAATTATGTGTGCGTGCGCGTTTAGCCATTATTAAAAGATTTGTTTTTTGTTTTTTCTTCCGGTCTACAGGAGGACATTGTCCTCACATGGCTCTTCAGCATATTTGTGGAAGCCTCCAAGTCGCAGTTCAAGCATAAGTAGTTTAGTGAGCAACTATTTGCAGGTAATTGAATGACAAAGAAGTGCATGCAATGTAGACCACATTTCCTTAACATCAAAGATCTTTAGGCCTGGGAGCTGTATAACACCTTGTGACTTTAGTGGGAAACTACAAAAAACCTACAATAAATATAAAGGAAAATTGTCCCATAGCTGTGTGAGGGGATGGATAGACCGTACACTGATGAAGAAGGTGCCAGAGAGGCCTTGTGTACCACCCATCTGTCCCTCTCAGTCAGGGGTGGTAGGAAGGAAGCCTTTAAAAAGGAGGAAACTGCAGGCAGCTGGCAGGAGAGATCACCCTGAGCAGAAAATTGCTGAAGTGACTCCTGACACCGCAAGGGAGCTTCCATCCAGGAGATCTCCACCCCCGACCCTGTGGGGAGTGCACCGAACCCTAGTATAGGCCTGACAGAGTGACCCTGATTCAACAGCCCAGGCAGCAGGTCTCCACGAAAACTGCGACACAGATAGCACTGAAACAAGAAGATCCTGTTTGCCTTTTTCCCTTTAAGTTGGATCAAGGAAGAAGTTATTCTTGGGGTGCTGAGACATTTAATTTTCCTTTTATGTCCTCCATCAGAAGAGATTTAAGAAGGCCTGCAAAGGGTGGGGTCCCCTCTTTGCAAGGACTAGGAAACTGGGGCCTGTGTTTAAGCCACTGGGTGTGGCCAGGGTCTCCCATCACCTGGGAGAAAAACCTGAGAGGACTCTTTTTACAAGTTGATTAAACCTAACATTTAAGTCGTCTTTAAAAAAAAAAACGAAAAACAAACAAACCCCCAAAGCTTACAAAATCTCATGAATAGAAAGATTTTCATTAGTATCAATGAAAATAGCCTGCTTTCCTTTCGCAGTTTTGTGATTTCAACCACAACAGCACTGTGCTAGCATCTGAGAACCAGAAAGTGAAATTATCCAAGACCCCCAACACAGCAAAGCACTTTAACTATATATTAAAGTCAATAGGATGTAAGCGTGTGCTTAAATGCATTGCTGAATCAGGGCCACAATACAAACTGGTGTAACATCAATGGCTAAAATGCATAATATACAAAGAGTAAATAAATAATGAATAGAACTTTATTTTGTTCTGAGACGTCAGACGCTGGAGTGCTGAGCCCTAGAGAAATGCTTATAAATGAATAAAAATAATTAATAATCAAGGGGACTAACAGTAGCATGGATTAGGATTTTTTTAATATTGATTTTTATCTTGACAGCATCCCTTAAATATTCATTTTATTGTTACCACCACCACCAGGTATTAATCAACAAAAACCGTTAAGCTATCACTGAGTCCTGGAATATTCATAATCTTTCATGTATAAAAATACAGTTTCCAATTTAACTTTTCTGTTCTTCCCTTCCCGCCCTCTTAGACACAAGAGTTTCCAGGTAGCCCTGATGCAAATAACTCACTAAATGCTGAACACGTGGAGGGCTTTGAAGAGATGCGTGTGGAACTTGACCAGGGAGAACTGAGGCAGAGGGAGCTGCAGGACCGGATTAATCAGCTAGAGAAGGAAAACCAGGAGCTGCAGGCAGCCGTCAGCCTTCAGAAAGAACAAGCGCAAGTAGAAAAGGAAAAGAGCAGCAACTTCAGAGAGGAGAACTCCAGACTGACAAAGACGATAGCGGAGTTACAGAAACAGTGTGAGGTTTCCCACTCCACTCAGAGCACTGTTCATGACCTACAAAAATGTGTGCAGGCATTAGAAGTGAATGCAGCCGAGCAGCAAAAGGAATACCACACAAGGCTTGAGCAAATGGAGTCGAGTAAGAAGGACTATGCCTCAGAACTGCAGCTCTTGAATCAGGAGCTGGAAACCACCAGGGCTTCGGTCAGCATGAAGGATCTCCGCATCAGTGAGCTCCAGACCAAGCTAAGTTCAACAGAGCAGCAGAATCTAGAGCTCATTGCAAAAGTCGATGCCGTCTTGGATGAAAAAGGACAACAAACCTCCACCCAGTATGAGACTACCCTAAAGATCCAGGAATTGCTGGAGAAACTTCACCAGGCAGAAAAGGAAAAAGCTGACATCCAGAAACTAAATAACGAACTTCTGTCTCAGGTAAAGACAGCGAGAGAGGAACTGCAGCTGAAAGAGGCGGCACAGAAAGAACTGGAATCCAGATTTAGTTGCCTCGCCACGGACTCCAAAAAAGAGAGTGAAAAACTGCTCATGAGCCTGGAAATGATGGCAAAAGAAATGGATACAGTTCAGGAGGCGCTGACTGTGAAAGGAAAGGAGGTGGCTGAACTCCAGATCCAGCTGAAGGGCTCACTGGCTCGTGTGGGGTCGCTGGAAAAAAATCTTGAAGAGACCAGAAGAGCAAAGGAAAACCTTCAGGAAGAGTGCAGCTGCAGGGAAGCTGTGCTGAAGCAGGAAGCCAGAACCTTGGCAGAGCAACTTGAGCTGCGGAAGGATCATTTATCAAAGCTGAGTCAGAACGTGCACAGCCTAGAGGAGCAAAACCAAAAACTCCTCTCCAGCAACGATCACCTCCTCCAGAAGGTAAAGGACATGGAGGAGCTCGCAGGACAGCAAAGCTTGGCACTGAACGAAATTGGTGAAGAAAGCAAGAAACTGAAATCTGAGAATGCAAATCTGCACCAAACCGAGGAGAAGATGAAAGAGAAGCAGAAAAACCTGGAGGCATCTAAAGCCTCTTTGGAAGCTGAGCTGGCCAGGCTGAGGGCATCGGAGAAACAGCTCCAGAGTCAGATTGACGATGCCATGGTGTCGGTGGATGAAAAAGAGAAAAAGCTCCGGGAGCAGAACAAACAGTTGCATGAAGACTTGCAGAATGTCACAAGGCAAAATCAGATCCTGGAAGAGAGGCTACAGTCTCTGCATTCTGAATACCAAGAACTGAGGCAAAGAGAAGATACCATCAAGGAGTCTTTAGCTGAATTGCAAACAGAGCACAAGAGTGCCAAACAGCATGGTTTACGGATGGAAAAGATTCTGTTTTCCTTGAAGGAGTGTGAAGAGTCTCTTAGGTCACAGGTTACAGAGAAAGATGTGACACTGCAAGGCATAGAGAGCCAATGCAAGCAGCTACAGGCAGAAATTGAGATGTACCGAAAAAAAGCGGAGTCTCTTGAGGTGGAAAAGCTAAGTATGGAAAAAACATGCCTTCATCAAATAAAATTAATTGAATCCCTTACTGGAGAGAAGGATTCAGTGGAGAAGGCCCAGCTGGAGCAGGCAGCATGTCAGGAGAAAGAGGCACAAGAGTTGGCTTCCAGGCTAGCCGTGTCTGAAAAGCAGCTGCACATCAACCAGAGTGAAGTGTCCAGGTTGCAGGCAGAAGTGATTGACCTTCGAGCCAAGCTTCAGCAGACAGCTGATGAGAGAGAGAGGGTGCAAGGCAAGCTGGATGTCACGGAGGCAGTTTTGGGGGAACAAAAGACACTGGTCCAGCAGCTGAAAGAGCAGAGTGAGTCACTCAACAGCAACCACGTGCAAGAGCTGGTACAGTGTAAAGAAAGAGAGGAAACTCTGAAAAAAGAGCGGGAAAGGGAAGCCCATCAAAAGGCTGAGCTGGAGAAGAATGTGCTGAGTCTCAGGGAAGAGCTGTCCAACATTAAGCAGTATTTGGAGACTGTTAAAATGGAAAATGTAGAAACCAATGACCTGCTCCACAGAACCAACACTGACATGGCTGAACTTGGTATTCAGATCTGTACCTTGACCTCTGAGAAGGGGGATGCAGAAGAGAAGTTGGCCCGGGTCACTAAGAAGCTCGGGGAATTGGGTGAGCAAGCAGCAAAGGAGCAGGAGAGGCTGCAACTTGACATCTCCACGCTCAGGCAGGAGAACCAAGGCCTGACAGAGAAACTAAAGGAGACTCAAGTATGTGTTGCCGCTGTTTCCAGCCTGCAAACACAGCTGGAGGTGGCAGCGAAACAGGCCCAACGCTCCCAAGAGACCAGCGAAGAAGAGCTGTCTGCAATAAAATTTCAAATGAGCACAGAGATTATAAATTATCAGACAAAATTCAAGGTAAATGAATATCATATTCTACATTCTACATGCTTGACAGTGTTCACTGACGTGGTAAGGAGGAGAAATTCCCTCCTCTGCAGGAATTACGGGGTGAAATGGCCTGCATTGTGGAGGTCGGATAATCGCAACAGTCCCTTCTGGCTTTAATCTAAGCACATATGAATTTAGGGGGGATTAGTCCCTAACGCCCACTGAGCCTTGCTCTGCAATGTGCTAAGCAACTTTGATTCCCCTTGATGTCTAACACTGAACCAGTTATATCCTCTTTACTACACTGGGTCAGCAGAACAAGGCTATGGATGTGTGAACCTCCTTTCTTTGCAGAATATTGAAAAGGTGGTTTTCAGACCCAATGGTTGCTCGACTTTCATGAATATTACTCATCAAATAACTATGAATATTTCAGCTTACGATTTGCCATTATTTAAAAGTACCTGTAATACAATGGGCCCAATACTGCAAGGTGCTGCATACCTCCTGCACAGGGCTGAGTGCCCTTAGTTCCCATCAATTCCCTGATAACAGTAACACCCATACTGGCACTCTCCCAAAACCCAGTTACAACCCAACATCCGCCCACTCATGAATCCAAAATAAGATGCTCACAGTAGATTGTGCAGCTCTGATCAGATGAACCCTTTCTTCTCTATCCTTGTATGCAGTGATCAGCAGTGAAATAGTTAATATTTGTAACATTTACATTGTCGTTAGGCTTTAGTATCAACATCTGTTGATATGAATAAGAGCAACTCACCCCTCTGTTAGAGGCACTGTTTCAGGCAGTCTGCAGACTCTGACATATAGTACAGCACAGGTTACACTGAGTTCACACATCTATTTGAACATATGGGCTAGAGGCCCATGGTGGGATTTTCAGAAGTCTGAGTGTGGGCCTGGCTCCGCTCCTATTGCAATCAATGTTGATTTCAGTGAGATCAAAGTTAGAAATCCCAGCCTGAGTGGTAATTTTACTGTACAAGATACAGCCACCGAGATAAAAGTCTAGTTTCAGGAAGCGGTCACGAGCCACCCTGATTCAACTCTGGATCATGTGGGGAGAAATTCCTGAAAGATAAAGATCTGTGTGTCGGTTACTGCAGCTATGAGCCTAAGGCTGCCAGTTGATCAGACTTACACACTTCTGTGTAGGCTGAGATTCTTCTAACGTCGAAAAGTGGTGTGCGCCTACTTTCTTTGCCCACAGAGCATCTCCTAATTCCCAGAATGACTTGTGCTCCCTTTGTACTTTCAACACAACACTTACATGTCTAGCAAGTTGGGCCATTTTTGTTATGGCCCATAATAATTGCCTGAAAAACATCATCTGACTACCACAACGGGGGACTTTTTCCATGAATTAGGCCCCAAGATTCCTGGGATGGTCATTTGAATTGGTCTGCCATCAGCCACGCAGAGGGCCAAATTTATCCCTGTTGTTACTCCATTATAATTAATGGATTAATTTGGCCCAGTATATTTTAATTGTCCATGCTGCATCAACAGGAAACTTTAAAACTGGGTGATGACTTTTATGTGAACTCTAACAAGTGCTTTATTGACTACACTAGGCTGTCAGTGAAGAATGCGAGAAAGTAAAAGAGCAGCTTGAGGAGCAGAAACGACAGCTGTGTGCTGCAGAGGAAGAGATTGCAGAGCTTCACGTAGGTGCTTAATCTGATTACAATAAAGAAATGTGCTAAAGTATTTGCATCAATAGTCACTTGTGTTAGAATTTACAAGGCAGGGGACTTGTCTGGCAGCTGGCTGGGAGCATGAGAATGCACTTGAACAAATAATAGACATGCAGGTCAAAATTCTCAGACTAGGGGGAGATTCTCAAAGGCACAAATAGCAGTTAAATACTGAGGTTCTCACCCCCTGAACCAGATGACTTTTACTTATACATACATACTTTTACTTAAATACAGATATAGGGATGTACCCAAGTCTGAAAATGTTACCTCTAAAGTTTAGATAATAGAAGGTGCTTTTTCACTTCCTTTCATATTTAACTCTGTTTTAATGAAGAAGCCATAAACTTGACATTTTCCCCCTCATGATAATTTAGTTTCTTTTAAACTTTTTGTTTTCCTATTGAAGCACTTATTTCAGACTGTGAACTAGTTTTAAATACTGATGTGGTTTATTCTTTCATCATTGTGTTTGGGACTTTATTCTTTGATAAAGAGACAAAAGCCACTCAAAGCCCTTCTGCTGTGGCTAATAAGAATTACTGGCATGGTTTAATACTTTACAATTGATCCCTTATTCAATGTGACATAAGTAATCAATCCCCAGTACACAACTTATTAGTGTCTGATTATTCAATAATAATGTTTTAATTAATTGTTGGACTTCTTAAACTCCCCTATCAAAGCATTGTTTGGGTGACATAGTAACTAAGTTACAGTTGTAACAGTGATGTTTTTGTATGTTAAATAGAAATATTTCTATTATTGTGCTAGGCTGTAAACACTGATCTGTCTAGCAAACTGGAGCGTGCAACAGAGCAATTGACTGAATATGAATCCACCAGGTTAAAAAAAGACGAGGAGGTGATGTCACTGAAAAAACACTTGGAGAGGTTAGCACTTTGGTTATTTCACTTGTACTGTTTGTAAGAAGCCAAATAGGAGATAAGTCATCATAGTGTGTACACCATATTGTTGTGTACAGAATATGAGGCAGGGGAGAGAATACATAAATATTGAGTAGGAAATGTTAAGTGGCCTTTCAGATGAAAAACATGGAAATTACACAGAATACAGCTTCCCTTTGTTCACTTAGCTGATGTTCTATAGTCATCGCATTTCTTGTTTCCTTTGTGAAACTATTCTACGTGTTGCTAGGCTTTGTAGCATGGGTTAGATGCAGCATTCAAAGTCCAGCAATGTTGACTGCTGTTTAAAAGAGGACTGGAACATTTGCACTGCATTTTACATGGAGGGTGTGTTTTATTTTTGCCCCTCTGTGGTGTCTCAAGAGTAAAGTAAGAATTGCTGTTGAAGGGAACACACTGTGCAGCTCTTGCTCAGGCAGGTCTCCTATTGAGTTCAATGGGCATTTTGCCTGAGTAAGGACTTGGTGACAAATACTGGCGCTAAATGATTTTGCAGCACAGAGCTGGGAGGACAAAGCCAGCCTGGCCTGACTCCAGGGCTCTGGATCTCTGCTTGGATCAAGAATGAGGGGAATCCTTTCAGGGATGTAACCATGTAACACCTACATGGCCACCAAACTCTGCCCCATGCCTTGAGGCAGGAGTCTGTGACTGTCTCATTGGGCTCTGTGATTGCAGCTCTGGGAGGGCAGGTCCCCCTGGTTATCAATCAGCTAGATGGGTCCAGAGGATAGTCAGCTACGGAATGGAGCTGTCAGCTGGAGAGTGCACAGTGTCCATCAGGGCAGTTCTCGCCATGGAGACTGCAGGTAGGGGTGGGAGGACACAGTACTCCCCAGGATGCTTCACACCCCAATAAAAGTACAGATATTGGGCCATATGCTCAGCTGGTATCAATCAGTGTTGCTCCATTGGGGCAATAGAAACAGCAAGTCTCAGAGCCGGGATCTGCAGTCTCAGGCTCGCTCGACGGCAGTAAAAATAGCTGTGTAGATGTTTGGGGTTGGATTGGAGCTTGGGCTCTGAAGCCTGGGGAACGGGGTGGGTTTCAGAGCCCAAGGACAAATGTCTACATGGCCATTCTGAGAGCTGTAGTATGAGCCCCATAAACCCGAGTCTGTAGACCTGGGCTCTGAGACGCGCTGCCGTGGGTTTCTGCTTACTCAGTAGATGTGCCCTCAGAGTCCTCATTTATATGGAGACTCTGCCCCTCAGCAACTTGATGAGCTCTGGTCATGGAGCAGATCTGCACTGAGCCTGACCTTGTGCAGAGCTGTTACCTGGAAGTAAGGAGCTAATGCTTATCTTGCTCCCATGTAAAAGAGAGTTGAGATATGGAGCCTGAATGAGGACTTCAGAATCGGGGCCCTTAATTCCTTTTTCAGATTTCTGTTTGTACCCACTCTAGTTTCTTACAACTAAGTGTTCACTAGTTTCTATTTTGTGGGCCAGATGCTCATCTGGTGTCAACTGAAGTAGTTCCATGTATAAATCAGTGTCCACTGATTTCAAAACTGAGTGTCTGATCTGGTGAGTTCATCCCTTGTGCCAACTGCGAGTCTATTGATTAAGTTAATTAGACTGTAGTCTGTCAAGTTTACCATTGAGACTGTGAGTAATTCTCTAGTTTTAAATTGCTCTATTGACTGAAATTAATACACCAGAAATCAAATCAAACCTCATTAAGTCTTTCACTCTGTCCACTTGAAATCTGAGACAAATTTGTCTGGATGAGACTCTCAAGTGAAGTCATATTAGCAGAGCTTATCAATATTTCTTGTACTCAGTGGTAAAGGGTTTTTAGCTCCTTTGTAAATTTTTTTGTTTTGTGGTACTGCAAATTAATAGCATACTTAGTAGACCTTTTGTGAACATGTAAACCACTGATATGTTTATACTCTGGATTGTCCTCTGTGCCCAGTCTGCAGGGGATATGGGTCTTTACAGACTCACCCAGAGAGCCTTGGCTCTTAGCTTAAGTTGTAGCAGTTCATGCTACCTGGTTCAATCCCTGGTGTGCAGCCAAGAGGGCAGCCATCACAAACACAACTGTGAAAAGGGAGCAGGAAATAGTACCCTCATCCCCAGAAGTTACTGATTGTCAAAGGTGCCCGCAGGTAATGTATCTATGCACAGCTTCCAAAGTGTCAAAAAACTAAAGCACGTTGTTCTATATAATATTGTGTTCACACTGAGAAAGACTTCACTAAAACTACAGATTTCATCAAGATAAATGGCAGAAGGGACTTCTTTAAGAACAATTAATTTGCATTTAAACAGGACCCAAAAGGAAGTTGACAAAGCGAATGAGCAAGTCAAAGAGTACGGTGACAAACTCAACAAGGCGACAGCAGACAGAGACAGCAATGATCAGAAGTTGTTGGCCGAGCTAGACGATCTAACTAGAACAAAGCAATTCCTCGAAGAACGTTTGATAGAACTTCTCAGGTTGGTATTAAAAAAATAATTTATAGGTTCTATTGTGGAGGATTTTAAATGGTGCTGTGTGGAGAGATTAATCTTTTATTCCTGAACAGAAAATAAATGTAATGGCCAAATTCTGTGACACAACATTGGCAGTGAGGTTCAATGGTTAGGGCACATTATGAAAAGTAAAATAGACAAAATGTGATCTAGCTCTTTCTCTGCTTGTATCTGTTTTGCAAAGTCCATGTCATTCTATATATAGCATATGTTTTTCCCCCTCCCTCGCCAAAACTGTTTCAATATTTTTTTCTAGCAATATTTATCTCCAGTATCCATCACTTACAGAGAGCACCTGGCAGGCTGCCCTGGATAAGGGACTGGGCTGGGACCAAATTGTCATTCAGAGAACGATGCTGACTGGTGCATTGTGGGGAAATGGAGGGTGAAAAATATGAGAAAGGCTCCGCCCACTGCTCACCCATGCCTCATTCACTTGCGTGGTTGTGGGAGTAATAGCTCAGCAGCAACTGCCATCCCACCTACATTCTGATCCATAATATGGGTAGCCCACGCAGGGAAGCAAGGAGTCATCTCACTCCCTTAATCCTCTGTCCTGGCCCATAGTCTGGCCCACGATTGAGCCCAGTGTGATCAGCCTTTAAATAGCAAACCCAACAGGCAAACGCTCAGCTGGTTTAAATTGGTGCAGATTCATTAAAGTTAATGGGTGCTGACAAATGTCACAACAGGAGCTGCTGGATGCATCCCTTTTGGAAATCTAGCCCTTGTTTAACTACTAAAGGAAAGCTTAGCAGCTTTGAAAATCTGGCCCCAAGTGACTTGCCCAAGGTCACACATGCGATCTGGTGCAGAGCTGTAAACTGAACCCAGCTCTCCTGAGTCCCAGTCCTGTGTCTTAACTACAGACCGGCCTTCCTCTTGAAGGAAGACTCCTGTAGGCTCTCTATGTCTATCATAACAATTCTGGAGTGAAGAAGACAAATACAGATTGTGGTTTATGTTAAAAAATGGACGGTTTTGTCTGTCAGCAAGCCAAGTGCTGCAGACATGCAGACATAACTTGCAGACGTGCAGCTACTTCGGTTAATGGTGTTAAATTGCCATTACAAAATAAACCATTTGTTAAATAGCAACCAAGTACTAACAGTGGTCTCACTTCTGATCTATGTATTCTTGTCTTCACGCAAAAGCTTGTGCGTGCTGCAGAAACCTCTCCACCTTTACTAGATGAAGAGTGAAAACCCAGTGCAGCTTTAGACATAAACTGTTCATCAGAGGATCCTTCTACAAAGAAGTTCCTTTAACTGTGTCATTCCTTTCCTGAGCCACTCTATCTTCCTGAATCTGGTTCAGGAGTAGGAGCTAATACTGGAGTTCTTGCCTCCTTTTAATCTGAGAAACCTATAGCAGATATTTCTCCTCCAAATATTGTCACAACTTTCAAAAGTTTATTAGCTCATAGTACACAGCCAGGGCATTAGCACATTCTTCTGATCAGGACGCATAGAAGCTTTTGGTATTGTTCAATCATACAAGAGAATGTGGGGTTTCGTATTAATGTCTGTTTTCTTGGCCTTTCCAAGGAGTTATGATCTCAGCTGACACCTTTTTTTAAAGTGCAAGAAGACATAAATCTGTGAAATCACTGAAAAAAAATGAAGTCCTTTATTACTTTTCCTGCATCTGATGGTGTTGGTGACTAACAATACAGTAGGGTCAAGATAGGTAGCATTTCTTTCTCACTTCTTGATTCTTTCCAGAGGTCAGATTCACAGGTGATGCATAAATGAAGACTCCCTTATGCTAATTTAGAATCCCTTCAATCTCATTACAGCTATTTACAGGTGTGTAAGAGAGTCTAAATTAGTGTAACTTATATACTGAGAAACCAGAAGAAGATGTAATTGAGAGCAAAGTTTGGCTCACATACTTAGCCCTTGATATCACTTAACATTTTCAAAGAGTGTCT
This sequence comes from Trachemys scripta elegans, assembly GCF_013100865.1. Taxonomy (NCBI): domain Eukaryota; kingdom Metazoa; phylum Chordata; order Testudines; family Emydidae; genus Trachemys; species Trachemys scripta. The sequence goes on from NC_048299.1 coordinate 77,959,909, forward strand.
AACCATTAACTAATCGATCCTCATACACCCTGTAATGTACATAAGAATTACCATATTTTTCTACAGATTGGTAAACTGAGAAACAGGGATTAAATGACTTGACCAAGACCTCAGAGCAAGTTAGTGCCAGAGCTAAGACTATAACTCCTAACTCCTAGTCCTTCCCTTTGGCAAATATACAGTGCAACCTCCCTTGTAACTAGGGTGTAAGATTCTGCTTTTATGCCCAGCTGCAAAAAGTTGAACTAAGCTGTCAGGTAGTGATGGGTGTTGTGAGATGGTTAGCGCTGTGTTGTTAGCCTTTGTGGTTTGAGGTCTCACTTGACAGTTTACCTCAAGTGCTGCAAAACATTTTTTGCTGTTGTGGCACCTCCATGTCAGAAAGCCTAAATTCCACACGATTGTACCTAACCTTTGAGGGTGGACTAATGCGAGAGGGAGTCTCGACCACATCCTTTCAAAGGATGACAGAACACTTCAAGTGACATGCACACACACCCCCCCACCTGATCCCCAGGCGGAATTCTGGGTGGGTCAGCTGCAGGACAGCTCTCCTCACTCTCCCACAGAGCAAACCATGGCTTGCAGCTACAGTCTGATCCAGATGTGCTTCTGGGATATCTTTGATAGAACTCGCTGCAGTAAGGAGAATAATGTGCCTTCAACTGAAGCCTTCTAGGCATTGCTCATTGAGTGCAACTTAAAATTAAGTGCACACTTAAGTGCTTTCCTGAACTGGGGCCATGGTACTGATCCAGTATGGCAATTCTTATATTCTGAGGTTCTGTCTGCAAAGGCCAATCACACCTTTTGGTGGTGTATATACATTTGTAAATCCCGGTGTAACTTAGTTAAAAGTGCAGGGAGTGAGCGATTTCAGATTTGTGTACTTCAGAGTTAAATAACAGCACTTTACGGTATAGAGTTTTCTTCCAGGAGCAGAGTTGAGATTAGTTAAAAACAAATAGTGATGTTTCTAAAATGGATTGCTCTTCTTTACACGTGTCTCCACAGGGATAAGGATGCCCTTTGGCAGAAATCAGATGCACTGGAATTTCAGCAGAAGCTCTGTGAAGAGCAAAGATGGCTCGGTGACACAGAAGTAAATCATTGCCTGAGTTGTCAGCGAGAGTTTACTTGGATGATGCGCCGACATCACTGCAGGTCAGTTTCTTGACCTATGACATGTTATTAAAAACGTGGAAATAAATATGATAGGTTCCATATAAAATATCCAGTGTTTCAATATTTTACACTGTTCCCAGACATACATTGTTATAATATGTATATTATATGCTGTCCGCACTTGGTATATGTGCTTTTAAAAATTGTTCAGTACGATGGTACTATTATTATTTTATTACAGTACTGACCCAATCAGGATTGATGCTGCATTGAATTAGGTTCTATACAGACATAACTTTCACTACTAAAAGATATGTTGAGAAACAATGACTCTAAATAGCAAGATTTGATTTTGATGTGGCCTGTTCAAAAAATCTGACAGTTGATTGAATTATTTGCTGCAAATTTTAACCCTTTTCTATTTGTGAATTAATAGTTACATGTTCGTGATTTCTCCAGATATATTCACAAAGTTTGGATGAACAAATTTCAGGCAGTGGGGTGGCCTGTGACTGTTTCACTCTTTATTCATGATGTGTGATTAGTCACTTAATCAATGACATTTTAAAGTCGTGAATATCGGGTGGTGATTAGTTAGTAGCTAATAACTTACTTCTAGTATGATTTTTCAGATGAAGAATGATTTCTACTAATGTTTGTGAAGCTTGCAAACATTTTCACCAATACCAGTGGTTGTCTGAATACTTATGAAAAACAGCTAGTATTAAAACCTAATGAATAGCAGCAAACTGAACTGAGGGCTTTTCATCAACAAACTCTTAACAAATCAATTAAAAAACTATTTGACTGATTCTTATAATGACCAAATATCCTTGTGTAGCTCTCTTTCTGACTCACAGAAATCAATATTTTATATTGCTGCTGCTTCCCTTTTTTGGAGGCTGCGCAGCTTATGCAGTGAAGGATTTAGGTTAGGGATGGTTTGAGTGAATATCGATACGTGGCCTGTTTTTACTCCCATTAAAATGGGTGTTTTGCCATTGACTTCAATAGGAACAAGATCAGGCCCATTGAAAATCACTAAATATGTGTTCTTTACTTCTTGTAGTGTTCTTTGTAAATTGTATTTTTAATTGTTTTTACCCTCTGGAAACTTCTGTTCCTGTGTAATTTATTTTTATTGAGACTATAAAGGAAAAATGTGCCCCTCTGAACATTCACGATCCAGTAAGTCTTTCTGAACCTTAAAAGGCAGAATTGTCTGCATTGTGATTTTTGCCATGTAACCTACAAAAAACTTCATACTTTCCCAGGGTACATGACCTTTATGACCAGAACCCCAAGCACTGTCAATGCACACCTTACCTAATTCTATTTTTAAGCCATCGGTGTAACATTCTCATACCTTTGCATTTGTTCTTTTTAATTTCTAGACTGTGTGGTCGCATTTTCTGCTATTACTGCTGTAACAACTACATGATGACCAAACACAGTGGCAAGAAGGAGCGTTGCTGTAGAGCTTGCTTCAATAAACCTAGGGTGATCGTGGATTACACGGATGACTTTGGATCCCGTGCCAGCCAAGAAGAACCACCAGCTCTGCTAAATTCACCAGTGTCTCCGACCCAGGAAGGTACAGGTTAGTTCTTTTCATGTGCAAATGTGAGATAAATGAGATTATTGGGCTTCCTGCAAGGATTCATGTGGTCAAATCCTGCTCAATTTACACTCTGTGCAACCCCAATGATGTTAATGGGGTGTAAATCCAGGCGGAACTTGTCCCAGAGTAGTTGTGGAGCTTGTTAGTATATGTCAATATTGATAGATCGATACAAATAGCCATGTATATTTTAATGCAAGTGAGTCACCCTGGAGAGACCCTCTAGCACTTGCAGTATGTGAAAACTACTGTATAGGCAGAATAATGGTCCAGGTATATAAGCTCCGTTTAAAAAATAAAAACACTGATGCTGCCTGTTACGTTATGACTGCGTTTCTTTTGATGTACTTTTATGGCACAGTTACAAATGAAACCTCCAAACCACCAGATGATGCAGTGTTTGATATAATCACAGATGAGGAACTGTGCCAAGTGCAGGAATCTGACTCTGTCCATAACGAAAGTCAAGCTGAAGTAGAGTCTCTGGACCAGAGTGACACAGATCTGTGAGTAAAACACTGTTTAATTTAAAACTGGAGCCTCATTTTATGTTTTTCCTGTCCATAAAGAGAAAACAGATACTCTCAGTCATATTGAACTTCATTTTAGATTAAGAGAACAATACAGGGGAAAACCCATAGCAAAGTCAAATGTTTCTCTTATGACAAGCTTTATTGAACTGAACATAAAATGGCTGCCTGTCTCTGCAGACAGCAGAGTCTGTAGAGTTATAAAGATACAATACCCAGAAAACAAAGGAACAACAGTTATATAGCTAAATCCCCCACACCTTTTTTTTTCCCCAAGAGAAAGTGGAAGCACACACATCATAGTGTAGATTTCAGTCACTTGTTCCATCTACTCCCGCATAAATCAGCAGTAGAGAGGAATTGATAGATTGTTTCTTTTAATTTACAAACTTAATGTTGCATTAATATATTTTATGCCTATTTCTAAATCAATTAAAAGTTTCATTTTGTTTGTCATTTGAATATTAAGAACAATATCCAAAGTAAAATATATTTTACCCCAAAAATAAATGTATACAATGGTATAGGCTGTCTGTTCGCTAATATTTCTTCCTGACAAAATTTTGAAGTCTAATTTTTATTTTTATATATTTCAAAAGAAAAAAAATGTATATTACTGTAACCCTTTACCCACATGTTGTTCCTTACTATCAGGGAAGAAAAATTGTAGTGACAAATGTTCTCAATGCCAGGTTAAAAGCAGCCCCAAAGTAACAAGTCTGTGGTTCAAAAAACAGATCTAGATTGTTTTGCCCCCTATTGTATAATTAGTCCCTGTGTAAACCACACTTCCTTGCTACGTGTGTCTAAGGTAGACTATACATGCTTACTTATCTGGAACAAACTATGTTTAAATTCTGGCTTTTGTTTCTCAGCTGGTATACTATGCTATTTTGCTAATATACTATGCTATTTAATTACCCACCACCATAGCATCTATGTGCCTGCAATGTCTCAAAGGACCTTGAAGCATTTACAGATATGCGTGAATTAAGCCTTGCAACTCACCTGTGCGTTGGCATTGTCATCGTTTTACAAATGGGAAAAGTGAGGTGATGCAAGTTTTCCCAAAGTCATATGATGACCTTCATCATGATTCAGCAAAATAGGATTGTAAGGCATCTTGAATTAGGAACCCAGCAGCTTTCACTCCTGTTAGCCGAGGGAGGCCAGTGATGCAAAATGTGAGCCCTTGGGAACACAACAGTGAGAGAGAGCACATGAGCTGTGAGGTTAGGATCGGGCTCTCTGGTCATCTTTCTGTCAGCCTCTTGCTGAGGAAGCCACCAAAACTGTAAGACCATTATTGAAGGCATCTGGATATATCATTAGAATTCTGCATACCCTGTGACAGTGTTGTTATTCTATCTCCATCGTTCACAGTTTATTGATAAGAAAACTGGAAAATAGTCTTCTACTTTATCGCTTTCCATAGGCTAGTCAGAACCATTTATGTATTGTCCTTGATTCTTTAGTATCATGATCTTAAAGGGCCACAGGGTGGTTATCCCTTGAGCTCAGGGTTATTTCAGTCTCTCCTCTCTCTGTTTACTCTAGCCCCTTACCTCTGCTTAGTCACCCTTTATGAGGTCAATAGACAAGGATGGTAGATCTCCCCTCCTACGTATAACTGGGATAGAGAGGGAGACAAAGATCTCCCCTTTGTCCCCTTCCTTCATGTGGGTATTGAGAAAGAGCCTGGCTAATGGCCCTTCTTCCAGTGTAAACCAGCAGAAAACAAGCTGAACTTCAGCCTGCTTTTAGCACAGATCAGCACACAGAAGTATTTATAGACCACATGGTCCCATGTGAAATTTGAGGTTCTCCTACAAACTGGAGGTCCTTCTTGGCCGTGGGTTCTGTAGGTACCCAGGACTAGCTCTAATTATATATATAAGATCTGCTGATCAGCTCCACCTATGTATTGCCTGCAAGGACGGGTACTAAATGTTAGTCAGATATAATGCATTTTGCTACCTGTGGGTCATATGTGAATGTTTTAATTATTCTGTGGTTTTGTGCTCAGAAAAGATACTAGAACATGCACAGACAGCACTGCCTTTTACAGCGCTAGAGATTTCAGAGCTACCTCTGTGGTGAGTGAGATACGTGCACCAGAAATGTAGGTGTCACAGTCAGGCCTTTGCAGCACAGCTCAGCAAACATAAACCCACAGAGCAAATAAATATGGGGGTTTTGAGGCAGGAAAGGCCAAATCTTTAGCTGGTGTAAATCTGTACCACTTCACTGACTTCAGTAGAGTTGTGTTGATTTATACCAGCTGGGAATCTGGCCCAAGCTGTTTATCAGCAGACTATCAGATAGAAAAGAGCAGAAATAATATACCAAAGATTTTCATTTTTAACCACTAACAAATTTTATGTCGCTGGGGTAACCATCAAAAAGAACTGTGACAAGGCGGTCAAACATTAGTGACATTTCAAAATGGATTGAAACTGTAGGTGGTGAAATACTGTCTCATAGAGTGTCTTGGAAACGTACATATATTTCAAACACTGTCTCATTATGCTGAGATTCTGTTGCAATCCCCTAAAATAATTAGTTCTGATATCATCTATATATTATTTTATCTTCATTTAAAAACTCTGTTCCTCAAATGCATAAAGATGAACAATCCCCATTATTTTTTATTTATTATTTGTTTAGTGGCAACATTTGTTAATTGTTTCACACTGTGCTGTATGATACAAAGAATAAAGACAGTTCCTACTCAGCAGCGTTTATACCTTTAGTTAACTGGCTTGTAAAAGCAGGTGTGGACATTCCCCAAATATTTGATCCAGAATTGAGCTCAGCCTAAAATGGACCACAAAATCTTATGTCGTGGTACAAACATTTCTTTGTGGAGGGTCCACACTAGCCTTTACCAATATGTTAGCTCCCTAGACTTTATGGGCAATCAGTTATCTTGAGGTTAAAAACCCTGGTGCAGGCAAACCCTAAGTGTTTGCAAGGTCCTAAAAGATGAACACGCTATTTCACCCAAAGAAAACAAAGGCCAAATTCATCCCTAGTGAAACTCCATTGAAATCAATGGAGTTAGCACCAATCCACCTCAGGGCTGGATTCACTTTTAAGGTATTTAGTTTAATATAGAAAGACAAATAAGGGCCTGATTCTCCACTTCATTACACAATGTGTGATGTCACTTTCATCTGGGGAATCACAGTGATGTAAAACCAGTGTAACTGTGGAAAATCAGTCCCTCAATATTTTACTGGCCTGATGGGTGTATGCCTCTTCTGTAGTGCTGTATGGGACCTGATAGAGTTGGGCAGCGTTGCAAGTAGCTTTAGAAATGAATTTTCACACTGGAAATACCAAAGCATATAGATGAGAAATAATTTGCTTAACCAGTAGCTTTATGTATTTCCTTTTGCTATTATGCAAGATGTCTTTACTTGAGTGACAGCTTTCTCCTGTACAATGAATGGATGCCTGAAAATCTCCCTTGTCATGTGAAAGACAGCTATTCAGGTCTCAATCCTAACTGCAGACAGACCCTTGCAAAGTCAGGGGAGTTCTGCAGAGGGCAGGGATCCACTCACATGCATCTAGTTGCAGAATCATTCTCAGGCAGGGCCTGTCTTTTAATGATATGTGTGCATAGTGCCTAGAGCAGTGGGGCTTGATCTCTGAATGAGGTCTTTAGGTGCCACTGCAAAACAAATACATTATTATCATGATGATGATGATGAATTATGTGCTAAATATCACCAGAATTCATCCTGCAGCAAAGGAAATCCCCACAAGGATAGGCAGAATGTTAAGGACTGTGTTTTTATTTGTCTTCATGTATGGGTTTTTGGTCCAATAGTCACATCCAAATAAATACAATATTGGGCCAGAACCATGCCCTAGGTTCCTGCTGGAAACAATCCACACCATCCGTCACCTCTGTTCTGCCAGTGACCTGGAACTAGCCAGTGCAGCTGTGGGGGGAGGGGAAGCCGACCCAGCCGAAGGTTGAGCCAGGTTGGCTGTGAGAGATGCTGATTCAGCATCTTTCCTAGGCAGCCTCTGCAGACAACGCTGTGTGCAAACCAGGCTAGATTTTAAAGCTTCCTTACTCCAGCAGAGCAACCTAGGGAGGGGGAAGGTGGTGATACTGCCACAGCCTTACTCTGGTTGTGAATCTTTCTCCTACACCTTCCCCCCCCTTGGTGTTATATTCTGCTCTCATTATGAATCTGGAGTAACTCCATTGAAATCTTAAGTGAAAAATCATCATAAGTTTAATATTCTGCCTGCCCCTAGCAGCTCAGGTTTTGTTCATTTGTGTTTTCTTTTTGTTTATTTGTTTTTCTTTGTTTTCTTTTCTAACTTTTAAAATTTTTGATATGTGACAGTTTATATAGTGTGTCTACAGTGAAGGTGGGTTGGAGTTCAGCACTATATTCGAGTCAACTGGGTACACATCTTGTGTTAAGTTTGATTTTCCCTTTAGCATATGGTAGATATCATAAGTAAAGTACTGCAGTGATAGGATCAGGTAGGGTTAGGTGATGTAGTGGTTAAAAACGTTTTGTCACCATCTCACATTGGTAGTATCTGGGAAACTACACCACTGCAAAAAATTGCTTATGAATTTTCATAGTGTAATCAAAGCCATGTAGGCATTTTTTTCCCCAATATTATCTTCAGCAAATGTCTGTTTGTAATTCAATTAAAAAGGACAGCAGACTTCATTGCTGACAGAACTGTAGTCACTCTTTTGAAAGGCCTGATTTTGTTCTTGGTATGAATCAGGAATTAAATCAATGTAAACCTGGGATAAGTGGGAACAGAGTAAGGCCCTGTGTCTTTAGATATTGTTTTGTTTGCGAAAACATTATAGGCTATTAATAATAAGATAAACTGTTGATTGTTCTGTTTACGGAGTGTATAGCCAAGTAAAAGTTAGTCAGGGATTATATTATTTAAGCACTCCAGGCATATGTTATAATTTAACAATTTGTTGTGCATCTTTATTCATGGTTTTATTTTTCTACTTTAAACATTTTCTTTTTTTTATAGAAAAGTTGTTGGTAGGGCTGAAGAAGTAAATAACAGACATCCTGTAAAAGCGGCTGAGAAACAGACAATGAAACATAGAAACCTATTTGTTTGTTAACACCTCTTTGACACTGGCATTTGTGGTTAAGACAGCGATCATTGTAAGGCCATGTCTATCCTACCATTATAACTTCTTTTTAACCAATTCATGACAATTTTTCCTCACCTGATTACACAACCATGACTGACTTGTGCCCACATAGCTGCTTTATTCAAAACACAACCATATATCTGCACCCTCCACGCTCCCTAACTTAGTTTGTATCGCTGTTTTCTCACTGCATTCTGGGAAAATCTGAGCAGCTGTCTCATAGGGAATAGAGCATAGGGTACATACACAAAGTAGGGCATCGGTAACATGGTAGGGAAGTGCATTCTGGGATGCACAGAGACTTAGGAGGAAGGACGGGATGTTTATATGGATCGCAAGACTGTCTAGAGTTACAACAGTTAATGCTAATGTACGGGGAGACTTTGGCAAACCAGTAAAGTGCCTAAAACCACTATGGCTTTTTGTTAAAAAGCAACCTAGTCAGCAAGCTGTAAATTGGTCATTCAGCAAACTCAGCTTGACCAAGGCAGGAGGGGAGGGGGTTTTGGGGTGCCACGGAAGGGGCAGCTTGACCCCACGTCCTTCCTGATAAGAATTGTGTTGAAGTTGCTGGTACATGCATTTTAAAAGAGCAGGAATGTCTATTGGGGTCTCAGAGCTGCAGACTCTGGAAAAACCCACACCTGGTTAATCAATCATCAGAAGGAACCTCTTGCTTGAAACTGAAAGAACCCCGGGTAACACTAAAAGAGTACTGGAAAGGTTTAAAACCTCATGCTTCAGGGTGTATATTAGGAGGAGACCTTCATGGGAACAGATTATCCCACATCTGCCCTCTATAGGGTTTATTGGGCCTTCCTCTGGAACCCCGCTGCTGTTGGAGACAGGATACTCAACTAAATGGATCATGGATCTGATCCAGTCTGTGGAGTCCAATATTTCTATGTAGGAAGTGGGACCAGCCAAACTGGCTACGCTGGCACTGTTATGGGGTGATATGTACTGTTGTGTGTGGCAGAATCAAGTGTTTTACGCTTCGAGTTTTTTTGTTAGAGAGACTTGATATTTGTTTGAAGACAGATTATTTATTATTCTGCTGTGACCACAGACATCTCACTCTGCCTTTAAAGGCAGACTGGGACTCGGAGGGATCAAAGAAAGGGAAAACAGACAAAAACAAAAAAAGAATCACATGAAACCACAATGGGAAGATTGAGCATTTAAACAAATTACATTTTAATATAAAAAGTCAGGTTAGAAGTCACAACAAACTACAACTCTTCTCTTAGCCTCTTTAAAACAAAGCTCTTAAATGTCTTTTCTGCTTACAAACATCCCTCCTGGGAGGCTAACTTGTGCAGAGGGCCGATACACTAGCTTTCCATCGCTGCAACCCTGAGTTCAAACCCAGACTTAGATAACACAGGAAAGAGTTTGATGATCTCATCCTTAACCCTTTATGTATGCCCATCATAAAACTATTGCAGAGTTTCACCCAGTTACCAGTCTTTGCTCAGGAATAGCAGGAGTGCTACAATGTCAGGACTGAGATGCATTGAATGTGTTGGGAAGCTTACACGGAGCCTGCTTGTACTATATCAGTCTAATGTGACTGTTACATAAGCCCTTTCAGGAGCGTGAGTACAATTAACAAAGCTGAGACCCTCTCTGCATTTTTTATAATGGATACATGCTTGTTGCTTCTACATTGGGTGAGGCAGTACAAGTTTTTGAGCCCTCCTCTTCAGTGGTTTGCCATTGCTTCACGATACCTTGGCGCTTAACACATCTGATGTTCTTAATGATTTTCTGGAAGTTCTTCCTGAACTTCACCCCAATAAAGAAATACAGAACGGGGTTGAGACAGCCATGGAGATAAGCAATTGCTTCTGTTATGACCACCGCAGAGTCGAAATTGTAGTCCAGGTTGAATTCCACATGTATATTGCGTATGAGTATCAATAAATTGTAGGGTAACTGAGTAAGAATGAACACCACTACTATAGAAATTATTATTTTTAAGGATTTGTGCTTTTGGAAATTCCTGGCATGAAATAAAGTTTTGATAATTATTGAGTAGCAGATAATCATGGTTAGCATGGGGATAAAGAATCCAAGGGTCATTTGGAGTACTTTAAAAACCAACTCTATGAGATGTGAAGGATATATTGCATGACAGACTGACTTATCGTAGTTCGATTGTCTACTGTATTTAAATTGTGGCATTGCAAATGCTAGTGAAATCACCCAAACTAACATGCAGATGACTTTCCCCCAAACCATTCTTTTGGCTTGACACATGTGGGCTTTTGTGGCTTGGGCAATAGCAATAAACCTGTCAATAGTTATACAAGTGAGCGTTAACATTGAAGTGTACAGATTCAAAGTATACAGGCCCCGTATAATTTTACACATCAAGGAGCCAAAAATCCACTCATGAGCAGCAGAATATGCCCAGAATGGCAAGGTGGAAAGGAAAAGCAAGTCTGCTGTAGCCAAGCTCACTAAAAATACATCCGTCAATGTCTTCAGTTTCTCACAGAAAATGTATATGATAAGGACCAAAGAATTTCCTATCAGCCCAAAGGCGAAAGCTAATGCATACATACAGGGCAGAAAGATTTTGCTGGCCTGGAGAAAATGTTCATTTTCATTGTAATCGTTGCATGTGAGGTTAAGGTCTGGGTAATAACATTCTGGAAGCTCCATGTAGTCTTCTTTTTAAAGGCTACCTGTAATTACACACATCCGAAATTATTTTCTCAACAAGTAAAACAATTATTATAACATATTTAGAGGAAGGGACAATGTTACTAAGCTGTTATCTAAAAGCAAAGAAATAATTGTTGTGGTGAAAACCAACATATATTTATTTGTCTGATAGAAATCACATTATCTTTGTGGTGTGGTATAATCTGAACACTGTTTGCTCCAGACAGAATAGCTGTTGAACCTGCATGTCCTGAAAGTAGATGCATCATTTTTAGCACAGATTTACACTGACTGGGACTGAGAGGTTTAATATTTCAAATGCCTCAAATTTCAGAGTAGTTTGGATCAGGACTTTGGTGTAGGCCAGGGGTCGGCAACGTTTGGCATGCAGCTCGCCAGGGTAAGCACCCTAGCTGGCCGGCCCAGTTTATTTACCTGTTGATGTGGCAGGTTCAGCCAATCACGGCCCCCACTGGTCGCGGTTTGCCGTCCCAGGCCAATGGGGGCGGCCGGAAGCGGCGTGGGCGAGGGATGTGCTGGCCGCGGCTTCCCACCGCCCCCATTGCCCAGGATGGTGAACCGCGGCCAGTGGGGGCCACGATTGGCCGAACCTGCCGCGTCAGCAGGTAAATAAACTGGCCCGGACCGCTAGGGTGCTTACCCTGGCGAGCCGCGTGCCAAACGTGCCGACCCCTGGTGTAGGCCCTTCTCTAAAATTAGGGTTTGAGTCCTACTGTGTTTGATGATGACATACCTCAGCACAAGAGTGTCAACCCCTGTTAGAAAGTGTCACTCAGATCCCCCTTCCTCCCCAACACTGATTGTGACAATGGACTGTACCATCTTGAATTCAGGGAAAGAAAACCCCTTTCATCTACCATTTGAGCTTTGATGGGGGACATCTCTTCCTTATCCTGATTTTAATGTATAGTTTTCAACCATATCCACAGTTTTCACATAAATGGCCACCTGTCCGTCAAATCCCAGCTACACCCATGCTATAGGTATCACTAGAGCCCTGCAAATCCACGGATATTTGCTTTATATCCGCGGGTATCTGCATCCGCAGAGGCGGATATCCGCAGATGATTTTTACGGATGGTGGGTCGGATGTGGATACAATATTGTATCCGCGCAGGGCTCTGGTAATCACTTCTTCCAGAGCTGGTTAGATTGTGAGCTCTACAAGGCAGGCGGCCTGTCTTGCTATGTGTGTGGACATGGCATGCTGTGGCCACAACCAGGACACAAATAATAATAACAAATAAATCCCAACAGATTCCCAAATAAACTCTGCTGCTATTTTTCATGGGATCATATTATTAATTTGTGAATATTCAGATGTTTGCAAATTCTGATGGTTTAAGAGGTTTTAACATGAATATTTTTTCACCCCAGAACTGCATTATTCATTATTTGCCATTTGTTTTTCCCCTGCTCAAAAGTTTTAGGCGTCCATTTAGAAAGCAGAAACAATAGCGTCTAGTTTTGGTGACCCATCACACAGCACAAACAGTAGAACTATTCACGAAGTGAGATCCTACTCCACATGACTAAGAATAGAAAAATCTGGCCCCCACTGAGAGTAATATTCAGTGTGAATTTAGCTCTCTTCTCGGTTCATGAAACATTTGTGACTGATTTTCTGCAAATGTATTCATTATTCACACTAGAAAGTTTTGGCCCAAACAATTTGCAGCCTATGGTGTTTGTAAACAGTGCAGGACAATTATTCCTGCCATGTGATTGGTCACTTGACATTGTTTCTTCTTCCTGAGTGGATGACTAAAACTTTTTCAAGTCAATTGTAAAGCCATTGTCAGATGCTCTCTTGAAACTCAAATGGCAGATTTCAATGAGCATACTCATGCAGCAAAGTATTTCTAAATATAAGTTAACATAAGATTAGTAGAATTCAACCTGGAATGATTTGATCTTCTGGATTGGTTCAAAGGCATCTATTATTTAAATAATAACAAACAAACCATATGATTAACTGGTGCTACCCATAAGCTTTGGATGTGTGTTGAGGCCAGAAAGCAACGTCAAAAGGGTCTTCAGCCATTAGAGAAGTGTGGGGAATCCTTGTGTGACTTCTTGAAGAGTTATTGGCTTTTTATACAATGATTTCTGTTATCCTTTCAAATTATGTATTTTTTAAATTTAATAATAACCCCCCCTCATAAAAGAGTTGTTACATATCCAGATATATTGGGACAATGGGGAGGGGGATGATAATCAGCAAAATAAAATCATGGCCAACAAACCATGACAAATATATATTGAAACAAACTGATAAGCCTTATTTCAGGCACAATTGATGATCCAGTTGATGTTTCAATACCCTCTCAAGGAAGAAAGTTTTTTTTTCCTGTGAGCTGAAGCAAAATAATGTATACATATTCAATGATATAATGTGACAACATAACGTATTGTAGGTAGCCACATTACAAATATTACAGTACCCTAATGTGGCTAAGGAAAGAGTCTCATTTGAAAGGTATTTTTCAACTGAAATGTCTCTGCTTTTGAAGGCTCAGAGCATTATTTTTAAGTTAAAGAATTTCTCTCTATACATGCCACAAGATAGAACACTGATCCTCTTTATAGCCTAAAATATTTAATGTCTAAAAACTCTTTTCTGCAATTAAGCTGTGTTTTTCTAAATTCTGATGACTTTGTGTTTTTTGGATAGGATAGTCAAAAGCGCTCATCACTGGCCCAGTTCTGTTCCCATCTAAGTCAATGGGAGTTTTACTAGTGATTTAAGAGGAAGAAGAGTTGCACCAAATTTTGAAACACACACACACACACACACACACATATGTATGAGTGTGTGTTTCAAAATCTGGTCTTAATAATATAATAAAAATATGAATTAGGGCATAATTTCTCATATACACTTGGCAGATCTTGGCTCAAATTATTCTTGCTTCCCTCCATGTGCTGGATCCCCATTGACATCTGTAATCTGCACATATAGGGAGAACAGAATATTGGAGAAGAGATTTTAAGAAGATCTGAGAATTGCATTTGGCCTTTAGAAGGGGCATAAGTTCATGCATTTCCTAGTTAGTTAGTTTTGCTGAGGAGTATGAGTCATGATTCTGCATATAAATTGGATAATTAACATCATCAATCAGATAAGAAAGGATTAACTGAGGTAATCAATGGTGATCTTTAAATAATTTTTTAAAAATTGGTGATTTTGACTTTTGTAATGTCGAAAGAAGACCCGAAAGTCCCCTCTGCCCTTTCCGGCTCTTGTTCTCTGAAAGAAAAAAGACTCTCTTCTTTCTGCTTATTTTTACCCAGGGAGAACCCAGAATGACTCTGGCAACCACAAAAAAGAGCCCATGCCTGAGAATATGCTGATCTGACAAAACCAAACATTCACCTTGGGGCTGAGATCAAGCATGGAAAATTTCAGGCCCAAATCACTTTTTCCGAGGAATTTATGAGCTACTGAGAAAGGGAGGTGAAAAAAAGAAACCCACTTTGTAATCTTAACTAATGTGTTTCCCACCTGCTGGTGATGTAATATTAAGTTATTAAAGGTGGATGTTTTAAAAGTTAATACTTCATTATCATTACAGAAGAGAACAATGCCTGAAATACTGGGCCAGATCCTCGACTGGTATAAATTGGCGTAACTCCTCTGAAGTCAGAAGAGCTATCATGTTTAATACCCAACTGACTATCTGGCCCATTCAACCCACTAAAACTCAGATAAGTCAGTGGTTCTTTCTTTTCCCATGTGGTGGCAACTTATAAAAGGAAAAAGGATAAATAACTTGATTATTGAAAAGAAAGTTATGATTTATTCTTGATATATTTTCACAAATATATATGATAGAATTTTAATCAATAGCTCTTAAGTTGCATACTTTTAAAAAAAATAGTACTTTTTACTCAATTAAGCTGTTATCCACAAGGCACATAGTCTCAAATATTGGAACTGCTACCTTTCATCAGACCATTGATCCAGCTGTACCAATTAAAAAAAAAAAAGTGATCCTGGCAGTAACCATCCTGGCAAGTGTAACCTCTATTCTTAGTGAGATAATGAAAGAAATATTAAGGGGGCAGTGGGGAGTTATTGAAAATCTTGAGGATAATGGAACTGTCCAGGAGCACTGTAGGTTTATAAATGAATGTGATTGTTTTTTGGGACAGATTTACAAAAGTACTGCATTAAGCAGATGTGATATATTTGGATTTTAAAAGTCTGGAAGCTTACTTAAAACTTGAATTCGAATTGGCTTGGATAGGAACAAATGATATGGACTGAAAATGATTGAAATACTGTAAGCTTTAAGTAGTGGTCAATGGCAGTGTAGTCCTCAGGGATCAATGGAGGGATCTGGTACATATTAATGAACTGGAAAAGGAAGAAAAAATGCAGGGCCAGATCATATCACTCTGTTCTGTGCATGGAATAGACCTTCTGTGCATGGATCTCACCTCTCCTATCAAGAAAACAGGGTAAGTCATCTCCATTACCTCCACTTCTCACCACCATCTGGGACCCCTTGAAAATCCATGAACGGGGAAGTCTAATAGGTCTTTTTGATCTCTAACTTCTATTTTTCTAGTCCGCTATCCTGCTTCAGCAAAAGAAGTGGGGTGGAGGGAACCATAATACATCTGGCCAGTTGCTCAGTTCCTCCCTAGCAGGGATCCAGGAACAATAACACCATCCAGCTATTTAAATAGTTCTTACCCTGAAACAGAAAATGCTCAATGATTTTTCTGGTCAGGAATACTCTGAACTCAGTTGACCCTTTGGCATATAGGGGTGTAATTTTCACCCACTGATACCAGTGATGGATTAGCTGTATTCTTAAAGTATATACCCCCTGTGGTCTGACCCCCATCCCTGTGATTCTAGGGCGGGGCAGCTTTAAACTGAGGATTGAATCACTGCATCGGCATATTTTCTGGGTGCCTTGGCCACACAGTCTGGTTGGTCATTCTCATCCACTTCCTGACATGATCACTACATGTTTCCCAGCAGAGTGAGACTAAATTGTGCCTCATTCAGCATGGAAAAAAACCCCAACAAAACAAAAACAAAAAAATCCACCACCTGTTATGTGATCGATTTAAATACATATTTCCAATAAACATGCTTATTTGCCCCCATTATAAAGACCAAAATGACTCAACAGGGCTTTTTCTAGTACCCTGTTATTTCTGTGGCTTTAAAATCTCTCTCTCAAGCATAGTCATTACTACCAGGGGCTTTTGAGATCTGAACTATTACTGTGGTCACTATGATCAGATGAAGGTGTTTAGAAGGATGTTATTAAAAACACCTCCATCAAACATCTGTATCCAAAACATTTGTTTGATTCAAAGTGTTATTTAAAAAAACAACATTAGAATATATTTAAAAGGGATACCAAAGTTGAAATATTTTACACAGATTTGAAAGAACCTATCTGTTCTGATATAATTTCCATTTTAGAGCTAGGGGATGCCTCCAGAAGTAATATAATCTTTCGAACCAGTGGGTTTTTAAGAGACGTAAGATAGCCTATATTTTGTTCTACCCTCCATATATGTTCCTCTTCCAATTTGAAGTAAGAGAAAATAGTCACTTACTGGAAGACGCTGTATGGTGGTGGAGAGTGTTGTCACCTACGTTTCAAAGGAAGTCTGAAGACGGCAGTGACTCTACATATTTATCGTTTTATCCGTCTGCGATGTTTCCTGTTGGGGTTCTGGGTTTTTTTGTATTGTTGTTTTTTTTACACCAAAAATAGCAGTTTATGACACTCCTGTTAAAATTACATTTTTATCTCCAAGTAGATCTTTCTCGGGTAAATGATATTGCCTAAAGTTGACTATACAATACATCTAAAAAGACTTGCTGAAAATATCTGACCTTCCAGGCCACAAATGCAAGTTCCACTGAAGATCAGGGATTCTTGCATATTGATTTTTTTTTTTAAATCATTTGCAGGACAGTTTCTCCCATTTCTTCCAGTTACCAATTTCCACCATCTGTACATAGTTCATGACAGTTAATCATAAGTATGCAATATTCCAAATTTCATCTGTGTTGGTTAGTTTTGAGTGGACATGCAGATCACATAGGAGTGTTCTTATTCTTTAGTTGGCACATTTAGATACTATGCTGATGCACGCTACAACTGGTTAAAAAAATGTTTTCCAATTTTTCATCAAAATTCAGCTGGGGAAGGAGAGGGGAAGACACATAATTTTCAATTAAATCTTCTGTGATAATTTCATCCCATTTTTTGACCATTTCTAATGGGCACTATAGAAAATGCTACAATAGTGTTATGCAGGAAGTTGCTAATGACAGCAAATGAGTCTTTGATCCTGAAACAGACACAGACCTTGTTAGTCAATGGGTATGCCAAGCCCTCCTTCAGGCCCAATGGAAGGAACCATTAAGCCTCCTTTATGTAATAAAGACAGCTGAAAACAGTGGAAGAGCTGCCCAAGGTACATGGCAGGACAGCAATAAGCCATGTGGGCTAAGGAGTTTCCCTAATTGTAAAGACAGGAACTAGACGTTTGAGTTTGCAGTCTTTCTTGGAGAAGGCTGAGAGAATCAGATATGAGAAGGACTCTGAGAGGAAGCAGATCAATGGAGCCTCTTGGGGCACATTCAGGGCCGGTGTAACCACTAGGTGAACTAGGCGGCCGCCTAGGGCAGCAAGATTTGGGGGCGCCAAAAAGCGGTGCCCAAAAATTTTTTTTACACTCTTGCTTAGGGGCAGGTACCTGTCAGTCTCCAGCGCTTGGGCCACGCCAGCAGCCTCTTCACCTTGGAGTCTCCCCCGCTTGCCCGGGCGCCACTCCTCCTCTCAGGCTCCCCGGCCGCGGCCGCCCAAGATCATGCGGGCAGGGGCGCCGCCGTGGAGGAGACGCAAGGGGCCAGGCTTGGCTGGGGCCCTGCACCTGCCGGCTGAGAGCAGTGGGAACCGGGTGCTGCTCGGTGGGAGCCGGGCGGCCTGAGCCCAGGGTGGCGGCAGCCTCCACAGCAGCAGGGGCAGGCGGGGAGCATAGCCCGCCATGGGGTGGGAGAGGCCGCGCTGCTGCTGCTGCTGTTTTCTGGCCCTGCTGTGTGGCGCAGGAAAAGGACGGCTATATTGTGTACAATCTTCATAAATAAACAAGGTTCTACCAAGAGTATACCTGACTTGTGTCACAGTTCAGTGTGAGCCATACCTTTGACCTCCCTCTCCACCCCCCGGTACAATTTCAAATGATAGTCCCAGCAACTACACTTCTTTCAGGGTGGAATCCCATGATTCAACCCACTTCCAGACTTTTCAGCAGCCTTGTTTACCTATTATGTTTCCTTAGCAGGACCAACTGGGTTTGGTACCTGTTTGAGACCTCCCTTCAGGAGATAAGATCAGTATGAAAATACAGTGTGACTCAGAACAGCTGCCTCAGAACAAAGCATTATTTATTTATCCATTGGAACATAGCAACCAGAGAAAAGGAGTTAAAACAACAAAAGACCTACATGAATATTGTCTTCTTCTTTGAGTAGTGTCCCTATAGGTGCTCCACTGTAAGCGTCCCTTACGGGTGCTGTAGGTGTATGTGTGTCCCCACACTGTCAATCAGAGAATTTCAATAACAATCCATCCCGCCTACACCTGCATGGCTCTTCTCCAGCTAGGAGACCAGCCAGCATGTGCAGGCATTCCCTCCTCAGTTCCTTGTCAACCACCCTAGGCTAGAGCTGGAGCTAAGAACTGGCCATTCACAGATCAATAACTCCTTTAGTTTTGCAAATTTTTGCTTCTTTTGAAGCCTCTTTTCTTTTATTATTTATTTGTTTTAAGCCGGCAGTGCTGGGGGGAGGAGGGGAGGAGAAAAAGGAAAGAAGAAAATACTAGAAAAGGTTTACCTCCTGCAAACCTAGTGGGGAGACCCCCTTAGACAAGGGTATGCCTGGCTCCCCAGGCTTCAAAAAGTGTCTTAGCTGCAAAGATTCCATCCCAGTAAGAGATGGACATTCACAGTGTATTCGCTGCCTCAGGGAAAGTACAATCCACAAAAGTGTGATTGGTGCCAGCAGTTAAAACCAAAGTCCAGGAAGGACAGAGAGTTAAGGCAAAAACTCCTGCTCATGGGCTCAGCCCTGCAACCCCTGGAGTCCCGGTGTGAGAATTATCACCACAACCTTCTATGTTGAAAGCAGGTGATCCCAAAGAGATGAGCCACTCACTAAAGACCTCTAAGAAAAGTCTGTGAGGCCCTCTAGCGAGCCCAGATCAAGCCGGAAACAATCTGTGGCTCCTTCAGTATCTTTGGTACTGATGGCGCCAAAGCTGCCTAGAGTCGGTACCCAGCGCACGCATGGTATCAAGCCAACAAAGCCAGTCAGCCACCCAAACACCCGATGCTCACGGGCGAGGAGTTCCGGTACAGTGGGGGCATGAGAAACATAGATGTTCCACCCCAGGGAAGGCTACATTGACTAGGTGGTCGGCACCGGCACCAACCTCGGTGCGCCTGGCACCAATGGACCCCTCGGCACTGACAGCTATCGGCACCAATACCAGTACCACCTGCACCAACAGACTACAGGTGCGCATCAGATCTCTCAGTCTCTGATGCATCGGTCTCGCCCTTTCTCGTTACTGGGGCTCCAGTACCAAGCTCACCGGGAGTAGTGGACACAATGGCATCCCTATGCCATGCCCCGCCTCTCTCCTCTTCAGACTCTGGGAGTGAGAGGACTTGGGTTCTGCTTGTTCCACCCACCATACGGGTCGCAATCTCACCATGGGCACCAAGCATACTAGCTCGGCCCTCAACCTCCATGGTTTGGGCAGCCATAGTGTCAGCTGCCAGCACACTACCCACAATGGCCGTACTGGGACCTCTGGAAAAACCCAGTGGCAACAAGCCCCCTGGCGAGGTATATCGGCAGACAAGGAGGCACCCTCCTTCACCAGCACCTTCAAAGGTGTCGGACCCTCCTGAGCTATTGGGGGAAGGAATGGAAACAAAAGCAGAAAAAGGGGATGTTTCTCCAGCTCATCACCTACTGAGGCGGTGATGCCCCCTTCCCACGCCCCCGTTGGCGGATGATTTTAAATCATTCCAGGACCTAGCCCAAAGAGTCGCTGAAGCCCAGCAAGTGCAGCTGCATGAAGTAACTGAACCCCATTGTAAACTGGTGGGCATTCTCCACTCTTCAACCTCTACCAAATTGTCCCTCCCAGTTAACAAGGTGCTCCTGGACCCTGCTAGGGTCATATGGCAGACCCCTGCATCTGTCCCGCCAACATGCAAATGGGTGGACAAAAAGTACTAAGTGCCAGTAAAGGGCACAGAATTTTTGTTTTCCAACTGTCTCCAAATTCCATCATTGTGGATGCAGTTAAATCTAGGGGTCACCAGTGCCAACTTAAATCCACCCCCTATGACCATGATGGGAAGTGCTTGGACCTGTTTGGCAGGACAGCCTATTCTTCAGCCACCCTTCAGTTCCAGGTAGCAAATTACCAGGCCTTGTTGGCCAAGTGTGACTATCAGAACTATGCAAAGTTAAATTCCTTTATTGACCAACTCCCAGATGCTTACAAGGACCAGTTCATGGCTATCATTAATGAGGCCATGGACAGCTGGTGGCAAAAAAATCTCTCCAATACACACTGGACACAGCAGCACACTCAGTTTCCACAGCTGTGGTTCTAGGAGGTTCTCTTGGCTCCATTTGTCTGGCTTCTCTAAGAAGGTCCAACCTACAGTAGAGGACCTCCCCTTTTGAGGGAATGAAGTTGTTCACCGAGAAGACAAATGCGCCTCTTCACACGTTAAATGATTCTTGGGTGACTCTTCGGTCCCTGGGATATGCACACCAGCCTACAAGAGGAAATATAGCCCTCAGCCACAGTTCAAGTCCCGGTCAGCACAGTAAACATCTCAATACCAATTGAAGAAATTGTACGAGCTGCAGAAAAAGAAATACAGATTCTCTAAGCATAAACAATCGGGGCCACAACAGTCTTCGTCTCAACTCTCAACTTCAAAGCGACAGTTTTAATGGGTTGGTTGAGGTGCTCGTAGAACACTCTTCTTGTCACCACATTCTGGGAAAGCCCACTCCTCCTTTTGGAGACCGCCTTTCTCCATTCCACAGCACCTGGGAACAGATAACCTCCAACAAGTGGGTGCTGGAAATCATCTGGAGTTGATATGCCATCCACTTCTCCTCCCTTCCACCTCCCAAACACCCTTCCCCATCCCTCTTCAGGAACCCTTCTCATGAAAATCTGCTACATTACACCAAGGAGATGGTTCATCTCTTAAGAGCTATAGATCCTGTGCCCATACATTTCAGGGGCAAAGGTTTTAACTCTTGTTACTTCCTGATACTGAAGAAAATGGGAGGCTGGAGACCCACACTGGACCTCAGAAAGCTCAACAGATATGTGAAAACACAGAAATTAAAGATGGTCACTCTATCAACAATCATCCCGACTTTAGAAGAAGAAGCCTGATTCTCAGCCCTCAACCTGCAAGATGCTTTCACGTCTCCATCATATTGAGGCACAGGTGTTACCTCAGATTCACACTGGGCCAGGACCACTACCAGTACAGAATACTCCATTTTGGCATTTCATTGGCCCCCACGGTATTCTCTACGGTCCTTTTGGTAGTGGTGGCCCACCTACGCTCTCAAGATATCATGATTTTTCCTTACCTGGACAATTGCCTTCTCAGGGCATGATCCTTCATGGAGGCCAACGAGACACTCAAGCCACACATCATCTGTTTTTGAGTCTGAACCTACAGATCAACGAACAAAAATGGACCTCAACACCAGTTCAAAGGCTAGAGTTCATAGGCGCCAACCTCAACTCTATTCAGGCAAGGGCACTCCTGCCACATTATGGATTTCTCAGTCTCTCATTGTTGATAGAGACAGTACAATCCAGCCCTCAAATCTTGGCTAGTCATTGCCTTCAACTTCTGGGGCACATGGCCATGGGTATTTCAGTCATTGCTTATGCCAGGTTACACATGAGATGCCTCCAAGCATGATTTGGTTCAGTGTACAGACCAAACAGACAATAAAAAGAAGCTCCTATCGGTGCCCTCTAGAGTCAAACAATCCTTAGACTGGTGAAAGGACCCAGTGAATGTTTGCACAGGGATCCCATTTGCTTAGTCTTCCCCATCCCTTCCCCTGACCACTGACGCAGCCCTCATGGGTTGGGGAGCTCATCTCAATGGTCGCACAGTGCAGGGCAAATAGTCTCCATTAGAGACATGCCTCCACATCAACCTGCTTGAGCTCTGAGCAGTACGAAATGCGTGCGCTCACTTCCTCCTACTGATCAGACACACATACGAAGGTCATGATGGACAACGTGGCCTGCATGTACTATATAAACTGGCAGGGAGGTGCCAAGTCTCATTTCTTGTGCACAGAAGCATGGAAATTATGGAACTGGTGCATCTCCCACAACATCCTAATATCAGCAGTCTACCTACCAGGAGTACACAACACCATAGCCGACAGTCTCAGCCGCAAATTCCCGTTCAACCATAAATGGGAAATAGAGCTGACGACTCTACATGGCATATTCTGGCAATGGAGGACACAGGTAATAGATTTATTTGTTACTTACCAGAAAAAGAAATGTCTGCGGTACTGCTCCAGAGCAGGGATTGTATGTCACTCCAAGGGAGACGTTCTCCTCCTTCCTTGGGACAAGGGCTTTCCTTACGCCTTTCCCTGTTCCCTCTATTGCTGAAGGTCCTCTTGAAGATAAAAAGAGAAAAAGCAAGCACCATTCTGATTGCCCCCACCTGACACAGACAGACGTGCCCCCACCTGGCCCAGACAGATGTGGTACCCAGTCACAGATAGCTTTATGTCCACCGATGACCCTGCCAATCACGCCCTACCTCCTGTCACAGAACGAGGGTCACACCTCCACCCGAGTCTCCAGGTTCTGCATCTCAAAGCCAGGCTTCTTCATGTGTTCCAGCACATAGCAGCATCTTGTTCTGAGAAGGTACAAGAAGTACTATTGCACAGTAGAAAGGATGCTACTTGTCACACATAACTACAGAAATGGAAGAGATTCCAGATATGGTGCCAGCCCATGGGTGTCACCCCTGATTCAGCCAACCTACTGGTGGTCCTTGACTACCTGTTATCCTTAAAGAAGCTGGGTATCTCTGTTAGCTCGCTGAAGGTTCACTTGACATCAATCACAACCTTCCACCAGCAGGTGGAAGGCCATTCAATCTTCTCCCACCCAACTATGAAGAGGCTCCTTAAAGAAAACCTCTTCCCACGACCCAGGGCTTCCACTACGCAACTCAACCTACTGTTAAAGGGCCTAACTAGACCACTATTTGAACCCTTGGCCACTTGTTTGTTAATTTGCTTTTCCATGAAGATGGCATTCCTCATTGCCATTACCTCTGTCAGAAGGATAGGGAATATAGCTGCCTTGATGGCACATTCCCCATTTACTGTGTTCTTCCCTGGCAAGGTCACACTCAGACCACATCCAGAGTTCACTTCAAAAGTGACTTCTACATTTCACATGAATCAACTTAGTCAGCTCCCAACATTTTATCCAAAACTTCGTATGGATAATTGAGAGGTCATCCTCCATATGCTAGATGAGAGAAGAGACTTTTATTTGGACAGGACAGAGTTCTTTAGAAAATCTCCAAGACACTTCCTCTCCATTGTGGATAGATCGAAGGGTGCAGCGATCTCAGCTCAGTGACTCTGCCAGTGGGCCTCTGGCTGTATTAAACTCTGCTATCAATTGTGGGGGTAACCCCCCCCCATCCTCAATACACATGCATTCCACTAGGTCAGTTTCCTTCTCGATTGCCTTTTCCAATCTAGGTGGGCATCTGCACATAACTTTGCAGATCACTATGTCATACTGGGGGATTCGGCTTCAGACTCTCAATTCGGGGCTTCAGTACTGTTATCTATATCAGACACGACTCTGAAGTTCCAGCCTCCAGCAGTGGGAGCTGCTCGGGAGTCACCTACAGTGAAGCACTCACAGGGACACTACTCGAAGAAGTTACTCACCCTGTGCAGTAATGATGGTTCTTCAAGATGTGTGTCCCTATGGATGCTCCATGACCCACCCACCTCCCCTCTGTTTCAGAGTTCCACTATTGACTCTGCCGTAGAGAAGGAACTGAGGCGGGAATGCCTGGGCATGCCGGCTGGGCTCCTGGCTGGAGGGGAGCCGTGCATGTGCAGGTGGGATGGACTACTATTGAAATTCTCTGATCGACAGAACGGAGGCGCGCACAGACCTACAGTAGAGCACCTATAAGGATACTTACAGTGGAGCACCCATAGGGATATCTAAAAGAACCAGCATTACTGCACAAGGTGAGTAACTTCTTTCCTAAAGCTTAGCATTTCCCTCGAGGTAGGTAGGTCCCACTTATCCCACGTACCCCCCTGCTTCAGGTTTCCATCTGCTTATGTACGGACCCTGCCCCTCTTTCTTTGCTTCTGGGGATGCTCTTTTAACAGTTCTCAAGTTCTTTAAGATTTTCTTCCCCTCTCCAAAACTGAGAGATTGCTATGCTCTTCTAGAGACCAGACTTCAAAGGTTTTGACCGCTGTACTGTCAGTTGAGCACCAGTGATCAGGCTGTCTAAACCACTCGACTTTGATTCTGCAAATATGGATAAACCACTTAAGACTGTTTGAACCCCTCATTAACCTTTGGCAAGCAACACCCTAACCATCTAACAGAGTCCCGTAATATTCATAAAAATAATACAGGTATCTCTCACCTTCTTCACAAGTTGTTTCATCAATTTCTCCTCCTAATGGAAACAGTTTTACAAAGCCCCAAATATTGACTAACACTCAGACAAAAAGGGGCAACAATAGATTGATGAATACACATAAATCTTAGAGTCAGGTTTCTGGTACAAATAGTTGCATTTTGAAGCTCAAATACTCTTTTCATTAATACCAAGTGTAACAGTCAAATCTCGTTCAGATTAGATAAAACGGTGTATATATTTGAAGGTACAGCAAAAAAAGCAGAAAACAAAATTTTTTAAACAATAACTGCTTAATGGGACATCCACAGAAAGATCGTTCAAGCTAATTTATCAACTTAGCTACATGAATAGGCCAATTAACCCGATTCAAACCAGGTCTGCAACCTGCTTGCTATCTAACAGCCAAAGATCTCTCTCCCTGAGATCGCATGTGTGGGGGTGTGCTTCCCCTGGGAGGAAATATTTCCCCACACCACTGTTGGCCCTATTTCATGTATGAGGTACCATGCCTCTGGGATTCCTTAGGGAACCCATTCCTGAGTGACTTGTGATAAATCCTTTTACAAGTGGAAAACACACTATTAACAATATCAAAACATCTACTGTTCTATCAAAAACAAAGGGCAATTCACCACTCTGCACAGTTTCAGTCACTGTCTAGATAAATCATGATTGTAATCTGTTTTCTCCTTTGACTCGTGAATCACATTTCCACAAATCACCTTTGATCATCTACTCTAAGAAGCATCTCAGCAAAAACAGCATGGAAATTGCTGACTGCTCAATGTTATCTGCTATAGTCTAGTGACTGTCCTCTGTCGGTTTGTCTGTATGGTACTGAAGTGTGACTGAATGACTGCTGAACCTCAGGACCTCCACTGAAAATAAGATGTGTGTCCATGAAGCTGTCCCAGTAAGAAAAAAATTAATATTATTGTATTGATACAGTAGCATTGATCAATTCACAGAGTGTTTAGTCTTGCTGTCATTAATACCTTCATGCTAGGAATTGTGCTCTTTATTCAATGAACGAATGAACGAACAGCTTACTGAAGGATTGTGGCTTTAAGCCACTGTCCATGTTGTCAGTGTTGAGCGACAGTGGCACACTGGCAGCTACTCCCTCCTGCAAGTTCTTGGCTCTGCAATGGTTCATGACCTCTGGGCTAAAGTTTTAATGCTGCTAGAAGCTGACAGCTCTAATCATTCTCCAGTGGACCCAATCAAACACAAGGGTCCTCCTTGGCCTCATTGCTCACTACATAGAGAACGATTGTAATAAACAAATGTCCTGAACCATCAGCAAGGCCCCTTGTCTTAGGAGCCTACATTTTGTACCACTGCCTTTTACCCCACAAAATCCACTTTCCATTACAGCCAGTCATCAGAATAATGAACCATACTTTGCATTTATAGAATACTTCACGGGCCAGGTCCAGTATAAGTTTCACCTCCCTGTGCCAGGCTAGCCCCATGTGCTGGAGGAGGACTTCAGCCCACGTTGCTACTGTCTACTCTCCATCAGGGTTTCAGGGTTAGAGGGCAGCTTTGAAATCTGCCAGCATCTCCATAGGAAACCCATGCAAAAGGGCTGCTGAGGAGATGTTCTGAATCTGTGTATTCCCCAACTACCCTGGCCTCACCATTCTCTGGCCAGTGACAAATGCTTTTTAGGCTGTGCTGTCCCCCTGAAGCGGGGGGTTTGTCATCAAAACAATCTGCCCCCCCCACCCCTGCAAATGTTCTGTCTCAGGGGCTTTATTCATGGGAACAAACTGACTTCTGGCCCAGGCAGGATTTAACCCTGCACCTTCAAAACATAGTTCAGAGCCTGAGTTCAGACTAGAACCCCAAAGTTGCTTATTTGAAACTCTTCACTGCTTCTCTGAACCTCCAGTACACAATATTTGGTTGGAAATGAAGCTTGAACGGGCTTTGTTCCTCCTTCAAATCCCTCCTTAAAACTTTCCTTTGCCATGGTGTCTACAAAAAACTTGGCAATGTTTTCGCAGCTGATATGCTGAGACTACTGCCTATCAAGCTGACTAGGATTGTATCTTTGTTTCTTTGTGCTTCCCCATCTGCCTGTATCCACTTGTTGCCTCTTGTCTTATACTTTGATTGTAAACTCTTTGGGGCAGGAACCATTTTTTGTTCTGTGTCTGGACAGCACCTAGCACAATGGTGTCCTGGTCCAAGACTTGAGCTCCCAGGCACTGCCGCATACAAATAATAACTAATAATTGAGGCCCTACTTCATTCGTGATATTGCAGAAATGGTGGATCCCGCAATATTAGGCTTCCACTGAAATTTTTATTTTAATTAGCTTACTTTGCACAGTCTACAATTTTGCATATATTTTAAGTATGCAATTAGTACTGCACTAACATTCAGAGCCTATAAAATGTAAAAAGCTTAAGTGACTGGACGTGATTTCTACAGCAGTTGTGTGTGTTAAGACTTTTAGTCTTCTGAATTTTATATTGTACGAGTCAGGCTTTTTTTTTTTAAATGAATGTAATATAGTTGCTGCATAATGTCTGGTTATCAAAAAAATTAACATAATACTTGAGTGTTTATATTGTTCCAGCCAGGGATGCCAGAATGGGGGGGGGCATGGCCCTCCCACTCTCTGGTCAGGTGGAGGGTCTGCGGCTCCCTGGCCTGGCTCTGGCTTTTGGCTTGGCCAGGGGCAGGACCTCAGGGGGAAGAGAAGAGGCAAGGGAGGGGCCATGGAGGGAGCAGGATACCCTGCACTCCCCCACTTTTGGGATGGCTCCACCACCCCTGCCAGCAAATTTTTCTTAAACAAATAGGTCTACTCTGGCTTTTCCAAATTAACACTATTAATAAAGGTCCATTATTACTTTCCCATGATTTTCTATGTCTTGTCCACAACTCAGCCGCAATTATTTGAAGATCATACCACTATTCAAGTAGGGCTTACTAATAATAATCATGTCAGGTAAATTCTCTTTGGACAAGAAATTCTGTGAGTTCGACTGGGAGTATTTCATAGCTTCTTCTTCCAGATGGAAGCTCGGATGTTTGTGAAAATGGAAAATGATGGGGGGGGGGAGTTAGACAAGCAAGTTTTATTCAACTTTGGCTTCTGAAATTAGCAAAAACTCAGTTGTTTCCTATTTTGTTCAACTGAGGCACTAAAATGCTATCGTAATATTTCTAGTTTAATTTCAGGGGCGGTTGTGAAAAATATTTTCTATTCTTTAGTTTTTTATTCTTATTAGTCATGTCACTTGATCCATTCTGCTTTTAAAAGAAAGAAAAGCAAAACAATCTGAACACTCTTATATGGCTGAGAACGAGTTATGTGCATCATGAAAACGGTAGGAACAACCTTGCTCAATGAGCGATGGACTGCCACCTAGTGAGGTTAGATAAATATACAGAATTATGTTCTGTAAATTAATGGAACACCACTGACCTCTATAGGCCACATTCTTCACTGCTATAACTCTGGTGTTCTCAATGGAGTGCTACCAGCGATGAATTTGGACAATTGGCTTCAGTGGAGTAACATCACAGTAACTGAGGTGAGAAGTTGACCAATGAGTGACAAATATAGTGGGAAAGGTGTCAAGTCGGTGTAAGCTGTCAGAAAATGAGTAAACATGGCATAGTGTACCTGGCACTGATTTGATGCTCGGAGGGTGGGCAGAGTTAGTTGCACTTACCAGTTAAATTGCATAGCAAGTTGAGGAGAGGGCCAAGTGAGACAGTGTACAAAGCCAGCAGCCACAAATAGCAAGGACCTCAACGGAATAGTAAAAAGTGTGTGTTTGGTCAGGGGATGGAACATGCCATCACATGTTGCCCCCGTGGTTTAATTTATAGTCCAAGAGGCCAGTAAAGAGTGTGGGATTAATGGATTCATTAGGGAACTTTAATCCCATGGCACAAATCCTGACAGCAGAGTCTGAGCCACTTACAGCAAAGCCAGAAGAATGATTTTTGCTGTGGCAAATTGTTTAAGGATGTCTATGCTGTATAACTAGAAGTAACGGGAGGAGCCTGAGCAAAGGAAAACTTAAGCTGAGTAAAATGGAAAATAGCCTAGAAGGAGGTGGTGGAAGCCACATTCCTTGATCTCATTAAAACTAGACTGGGCAAAGTATTATAGAATATATTGTAGGGAAAAGTGTTACATTGGCTGAGAGCTGGACTAGCCGACCTAATAAATCTTTTCCATCTCTAATTTACTTAGCCACAGCTTTGGAGGGGGCAGCAGTAGGCCAAGGAACTACAGGAAAAGATGAATCATAATTCTACAGTTGACAAGCTGTCATCACTATAAAGGGAAGGGTAACAGCTGTCCTGTGTACAGTACTATAAAATCCCTCCTGGCCAGAGACTCCAAAATCCTTTTCCCTGTAAAGGGTTAAGAAGCTCAGGTAACCTGGCTGGCATCTGACCTAAAGGACCAATAAGGGGACAAGATACTTTCAAATCTTGGGGGGGGGAAGGCTTTTGTTTGTGTTCTTTGTTTGGTTGTGTGTTCATTCTCGGGACTGAGAGGGACCAGACATCAATCCAGGTTCTCCACATCTTTCTAAACAAGTCTCTCCTATTTCAAACTTGTAAGTAAATAGCCAGGCAAGGCGTGTTAGTTTTCCTTTGTTTTCTCAACTTGTAAATGTACCTTTTACTAGAGTGTTTATCTTTGTTTGCTGTACTTTGAACCTAAGACTAGAGGGGAGTCCTCTGAGCTCTTTAAGTTTGATTACCCTGTAAGGTTAATTTCCATACTGATTTTACAGAGATGATTTTTACCTTTTTCTTTAATTAAAAGCCTTTTTTTAAGAACCTGATTGATTTTTCCTTGTTTTTAAGATCCAAGGGGTTTGGATCTTGATTCACCAGGAGTTGGTGGGAGGAAGGAGGGGGGATGGTTAATTTCTCCTTGTTTTAAGATCCAAGGGGTTTGGATCTGTATTCACCAGGGAATTGGTGAAAGGTTTCTCAGGGCTTCCCAGGGAGGGAATCTAATTGGGAAATGGTGGCAGCGGAACCAGAGCTAAGCTGGTAGTTAAGCTTAGAAGTTTTCATGCAGGCCCCTACATTTGTACCCTAAAGTTCAAAGTGGGGATCCAGCCTTGACACAAGCCATTATGAGTTAATGTAACTTGCTTGTATAATGCATGCTGTTTGTAACACACTGGGGTGTCGGTGTGACCTACTGGTTGGAACAGGAGTCTGGGCTAGTGATTGGAGAAGAATCAGAAAGCAGAACCAGAGGTGTGGTCAGGGGACAAGCCAGTGATCAGATCCAGGAATCAGGAGTTCTGAGGAAGGCAGGGACTAGGGCAGGACCAGGGATAGGTACTGGTTAGAACAAGGGCTGGTACAAGAAGCAGGTCTGGCACAGCTGCAGGCATGGAACGCATTGAGCAGACACTGTGCTGCTGTTGCTATCAAGCTTAAATAGGGATCTGTTGGCTCTTCTATCCAATCAGGGAGCACAGTCACTTAGTGATGGTTCATTGGGCCCAACCAAGCTCATTGGGTTGCTAGGCGACCGTGCAAGGAGTCACCTGAGTTCCTGACAGTGTTGCCCCTCTAATGTTTAATCCGTAGTGAAGCTAAAAGCCTACTGCCGCTTCCCACTAATGGAGTTCCTTCTTTAAAGTGGTGGATGTCTGTGCATTGGTGAAGGTGACACATTCATACCCGCTGATGACCTGTGGTGGGGTTTGTTGCACTTAGCTGCTTTCTCTGCACTGCTGCTAGCCTTAACCCCCATCATCCCCCTTATCGTAAAGTGCTATAGAATTTCATAGAAAATGAACTCCAGCACATGGGCTAGACCCATGTGCTGGAGAGGGAAATCAGACCACATTGCTGCTGTCTGCCCTCCGTCAAGGGTTCAGGGTTAGAGAGTGGCTATGAAATCTGCCAGCAGCTCTGCAGGAAACCCATGCACAAAGGCTGCTGAAGGGATCCACTGAATCTGTGTATTCCCCAATGGCCCTGGACTCACCTACTCTCTGGACAATGGCAACCACTTTTGAGGTGTGCTGGCCCCCTGAATTGGGGAGTTTGTCGTCACCACAGTGTTCTCACCCTTCTGCAGACTTTGTATCTCAGGTGCTTTATTCATGGAAATAAGCTGACTTCTGGCCTCAGCAGGATTTAACCCTGCACCTTCAATGCACAGTACACATAGACTTATGTGTATTAGGGTTGCCAACTTTCTAATCGCTCAAAACCGAACACCCTAGTCCTGCACCTTCCCCGAGGCCCCGCCCCCGTTCACTACATTCCCCCACCCTCCATGGTTCACTCTCCCCCACCCTCACTCACTTTCATTGGGCTGGGGCAGGGGGTTGGGGTGCTGGAGCAGGTGAGGGCTCTTATCTGGGGGTGTGGGCTCCGGGGTGGGGCCAGAAATGAGGGTTTCAGGGTGTGGGAGGGGGTTCTGGGATGGGGCAGGGAGTTGGGATGCTGGAGGGAATGAGGGCTCCGCCTGAGGGTGCAGGCTCTGGGATGGGGTTGGGGATGAGGGGCTTGGGGTGCAGGAGTGGGTCTTCAGGCTGGGTGTGGGGCAGAGGGATTTAGAATGTGGGAGGGGGCTGTGGGTTGAGGCAGGAGGCTGTAGGTTGAGGCAGGGGGTACGGGCTCTGGCCTGGGGGTGCGGGCTCTGGCCTGGGGCTGGGGATGACGGGTTTGGGGTGCAGGATGGGGGGTAGGGCCGAGGGATTTGGAGTATGGGAGCAAGCTGTGGGTTGGGGTTTAGGGGGGTGTGAGGGCTCTGGGCTGGGGGTGCTGGCTTCGGGCTGGGGATGAGGGGTTAGGGGTACAGGAGGGGGCTCCAGGCTGGGGCCGAGGAATTCGGAGTGCGGGAGGGAGCTATGGGCTGGGGCAGGGGGTTGAGGTGCAGGGGAGGTGCAGGTTCTGGGCTGGGGGTGCGGGCTCTGGGTTGTGGCCGGGGATGAGGGGTTTGGGGTACAGGGGGGGCTCAGGGTTGGAGCATGGGCTTACCTTGGGCGGCTCCTGGTCAGTGGCACAGCAGGGCTAATACAGGCTCCCTGCCTGTTCTGGCACTGTGCTGCACCCCGGAAGTGACCAGCAGGTCCGGGGCCTCGGCAGGGGAGACAAGAGGCTCTGCGCCTGACCCGCAGGTACCACCTCCCCAGTTCCCACTGGCCAGAAACTGGCCAATGGGAGTGTGGAGCTGATGATCGAGGCAGGAGCAGTGCGCAAAGCCCCGTGGGCCCCCCGCCTAGGAGCCGGACCTGCTGGTCGCTTCCGGGGCACAGCGCGGTGCCAGGACAGGTAGGGACTAGCCTGCCTCAGATCTGCAGCACCGCCGACTGAACTTTTAATAGCCCAGTTGGTGGTGCTGACCGGAGTCGCCAGGGTCCCTTTTCAACTGGGTGTTCCTGTCGAAAACCGGACACCCGCTCACCCTAATGTGTATACTGGTAAATGCCGTGTCTTCCACTAAATATCTAAGTATCTTGGAGACCTTGTCCGCTTTGTTGTTGTGCTCAGTCTTGTTTAGGGGTGTGCAGACAATGGTCTGGATTCTGTCACCCAACTGTAACTTGATTGATTTCAGTGAAATCATATCTAGGTGCACATTACCATAAGTGAGAGAAGAATCTGGCCTGTTCAATATAGTTCATCATTTTACCCCTCACTGTGGATTTTCTCACTCTTACTGAAGGGAAGCAGGCCTTGGAAGTAAGGGATAGTTTTGGAACAAGGTTTGAGCTTGATTCCTGGATCTGTCCAGACTTCCTGGCAAGTCACTTCAATCTGTCTGTGCCTCAGTTTCCCATTCCTAAAAATGGAGCTAGGCAAAGGGTAGGAGAAAGGAATAATTGCTATCTTCTCTATTTACTCTTTGGGGCAGGAACTGTCCCTTACTGTATGTATGAACAGTGGCTAGCACAATGGGGCTGCAGTCTTGATCCAGGCCTCTAGATGGTGCTGTGTTAAAGTAGTTAAGATAATCAAGTTTGGCCCACAGTAAATGAAATGAGCCCACTGCTGGAGGCATGCGTGCAAGGGGTACTACGGTGATTACTTTTCTCTGCATTGTGCTGTTTCAGAGAATAATTAATAAGTTTTTTTCCTTCTTGCCACAGAAACAGCACATATAATTCTTCGACCTTGGATGACTCAGAAGAATTGCAAGTGGCCCAAGATGCTGAGATATGTTTGCTGAAGTCAGGAGAACTGATGTAAGCAGAACAGCTTCATTACTGCCTGGTTTAAAGAATAACTGCCAAATCGGCATCTTGGATATCATCTTGGTCAATTCTCATTGACCTCAGGGGGAGCAGTCCGTATGCATCTGAGGGCAGGACTTGGCCCTAAGAACAGCATCATGGGGATATACCTCAGTTAAATAGTGGGTATGGGGGTGATAAGGAGAGAATCAGCTTGCCCTCCTGCCTGCCCATCCTTTTGGGGCCAGGAAAATCTTCCCTCCCACTACTGCTAGAGTTATGGGGGGACTGAGACCTGTAAACAGAAATTGGAGAGAGGCTTTTAGCACTTCGATACCTGGAGGAAGACATTTCTCAATGCTCAATTAATCTTCTGTGTTTGGTGAGCCTTTGGGGGAGCGGCTTATTTCCCATCAGCCACCTCTACCCAAAATGATTCTGGCATATCTACTGCTATCTATGGCTTCTGTCCTGATGAATACGTATATACCACAATAGGAGTAAATCTTCAAAAAAGCCCCAACCCAGCCTGCACTTGTGTGCCCACAATCCCCTGCACACACACAACTCGAGTGCTAACATTTACACACAATGGCAATAGAGTGTGTCACTTGCACAGCAGCTAATAGAATTGATATGCACAAAACCCATCATTCTTATCCCCACCCGTAGATGCCCCTTTTTGAAAATTTGGCTCAGCTGTGAGAAAGGTTTATACTTTGACTACAAGAAGGTGATTTGGTCTGTGCTGGGATTTTGTTGTGGTCTTTCTGAGAGCCCAAACAGCGGCAGCTGTAACAAAATACACACCCAAACAACAGATTGAGGGGTGGGGGAAAGAAATGTCATTAGCTACTTAAACTCTGTCAGACGACCCTTAATTTTAGTAGTTGTTTCACCTTAGGTAAGAACTAACATTATGAATAAAGCTAAACATTTCTCCTTAGTCTGGGAACAGTAGTTATCATTAAAACTCAGCATTTGCCAACAGATGGCTGAGATACCACAGTGATCCCCATACTGAGAGTTGGAAATAACTATGGGAATTGTGTGGTATCTGCTGGCAAGTGCTGATTTTTGATGGTGGACAATGAATTTATTACAGTGTATCATAATACCAGAGATCACGGTTAGCTCTTTGCTTAGATGATTTCTCTTGATTCTAAATAATGATATATCAAACCAACTCCAATGGAAATACTGTGGACTTGATCCTCCTCAGCTGGTTAATTGGTGAAGCTTCATTGCAGACCATGAGCTGAGGATCTAATTATATAGATGTGAAATATATCACTATAGAGAGGCAATCTGACAAAATGTTAAAGGGCTAAACCTCCCAAGGTCCTGAAGAGAATTCAGTTTTAATGTTAGGTTCCAAAGTTGGTACTTATGTAGTTTGCTTGTTCACTGACGATGTGAGCTTCAGGGTTAATTACCCCAAAAGCCCCAGGACAGAGCACAATGTGACATTTAGTAGAATGGCTGCTCATAGTCACTTGCTCTGTAAATCTCCCTAAACATCCATTTCTCGGTATGAATGATGTTAGTATGGTAAGTGACATTGGCTTACAGATAAAGGAGACAGCAGAGGGCAGCAGTCTTTTTCATGACATCTTTTATTACAAACATTAAGTCGTATACTTGCTGATCAAGAGAAACAACAGTGTAAAGTGAGACTGAAGTCACGTATCTGTACCACACTCAATATTACTTCGTTTTAACTACACTGGAATAAATGAATGAGTGAAGTCGCTGAATGACAGCAGCAATAGAAAGCACTAGGCTGTGATCATCTGGTCCTTGCTTTCATCCAAAGTTGTATATCTGCATCTTCTAGACATGCCCCAAAATCACCGAGGAGTCTGCAGGAAGTAGGTCAGACAAAGGAAAATAAAATATTAATGCCCACTGTTCAGATGTCTTCACAATCTAATTTGAGCCTCTCCAATGGTTATGTTTGTCTTTCAGGATAAAATTACCCCTTACAGTTGAAGAGATTTTAAATTTTGGGGAAGACAACAGGGAGCTGTTCATTAAGTCCAGCACCTACAGCACCATCCCTATAACCGTGACAGAGACTGGCCTTACAATCAGCTGGGTGTTTTCATCAGACCCAAAGAGCATAGCATTCAGCGTTGTCTACCAAGAATCAGAAGAAGCAATGCTGGATCAGTGCAAAGTAAGGCAGTTATTTCAGGACGGGATATTTTTCCTCACTGACCTACCTCAGGAATTGCATTTCACCACATGAGGTGAATGAGTTTGTCTGGAGGAACCAGCAAGCTTACTTACCATGGCCCCAACAAATGTCACTGGAAGTTGCATCGCTGTAGTAGCAAATATGAAAGTGTCAAAATGTCTCATCAGGAAAACTGTTCCTTGTCCAAAGTCCATTGACCTGTTGCGGTGGGAAGAAGTACACCTTTAATTATTTAGCATTGCCTGGGGAAATAGGGTGACATTGCACTGACTGGCACTTTAGCTTCTGATGTTTGTATTTAAAGTTAAATCACTGTCACTAAACTAACCAATCGGCTCCTTCAGCTTCAACCTGCAAAATCTGTGTAGTGTTTAGTTTTTTTCCTTACATTTAATGCAAAAGACAAATATTATTTGTAAATAGCATAGGGCTCAATCCAGCAGGACTCTTAAACACAGGCCGTCCGTTGAAAGATAAAGTAGTCAATGGGGCTACTCACAGATTTAAGATTAAGCGTGTGCTTCAGTGCATTGCTGGATATGACCCAAAGTCCTCAACATTTTGCAGGATCAGCGTAGAAAGCCCCACAGTACATTCCTGATTCACACTGCATGTGTCTTTTATAGGAAAAAAGGGGTGGTGTTAACCCTTGTTAAGCTAACTAACCTGTGTTAAAATTGTAGTGAAAACAAAGCAGTTATAGTTTTAACCCATGTTGCTGGGAAGACCTAAGGTTTCCCATGACCAGCTAACACTGATTAAGGTCATGTCTATACGTACAGCACTGCAGCACATCTGGTGAAGGCATTCTATGCTGCTGGGAGAGAGCTCCCTCCACCTCCACGAGCAACATAAGCTACGTCGGCAGGAGAAGCTCTCCCGCCGATGTAGCACTGTGCACATGACCACTTATATCGGTGTGATTTATGTCACACGGGGGGGTGGTTTATTCATGCCCTTGAGCGACATATGTTTTGCCGACACAGGCTGTAGTGTAGACCTGGCCTAAAACTATAACTGACTTTTCTTGAGGACTTTAACACAGATTAAAAATACACTTTTTTTCCTAGCTAAGACAAGTCCAATAATTGTCCCTGGCCTTCAAAAGGGTCACTAGCACAAGTTGCATGGCCAAAGCCATATTTTGTATTTCTTACATCACTTGTATACCCTCCCTCACCAGATAAACAGAGCACAAACATGAAGAGAAGAAAGAGTGAGAAGAAAAAAATTGTTACTTTATAAACTGCCGGTATGCCTCAACCCTGCTGTGGAGGGTGATAGGAAAGATAGCTGGTCTCCTTGCTCTTCCAGTCCCTGGCTTCTCCACTAAGGGCTTGTCTACACTTCCAGCTGTGCAGCACTGGGGCAGCTGTGCCGCTGTAGCACTTAGTGAAGACGCTAGCTAGGCCAATAGGCGAGCTTCTTGCATCGGCATAGGTACTCCACCTCCCCTAAAGGCGGTAGCTATGTTGACGTGAGAAACCCTCCCATCGACCTAGTGCTGTCTACCTCACAAGTTCGGTTAGTATAACTGCATCGCTCTGAGGTACGGATTTTCCACAGCCCTGAGCGACAGTTATACTGACATACGTTGGTAGTATAGACCAGTGGTTCTCAAAGCCAGTCCGCCGCTTGTTCAGGGAAAGCCTCTGGTGGGCTGGGCCGGTTTGTTTACCTGCCGCGTCCGCATGTTCGGCCAATCGCGGCTCCCACTGGCCGCAGTTCATGCGGGCCGAGGGATGTGCTGGCCGCTCTTCCTGCAGCCCCCATTGGCCTGGAGCGGCGAACCACAGCCACTGGGAGCCACGATCACAGGGAGACAGTTTAAATATGACCTGACATTCACTCACAAGAACAGATAATGCAAACCAAGAGAAATACATACACACAAGGAGGCCCTCTTGTTGCCCCCTAGGAAGGTGTAAGACCAAATATCTCTTCCAAACCTAGAGTAGAGGTAGAGCTTTGAAACCAAGTTCTATTTTGATTTTTCAATTCCAGGTACTCATTCCTATGACCCGCTGCAACTCTCATAAGGAAACTATCAGAGGACAGGTGAAAGCGAGAAACTGTGGTATCTACATACTGATATTTGACAACACCTTCTCTAGGTAGGTAGAGTCAGGGTAGAGATTGAAATAAGGAGTATTTCATCACTTGTAGACTTTAATAGACTGGCTATTAAGAAAAAGAGGTCAAAAATTGGTTCGGTGGCCTGAGTTTCAGATTTTATTAAAGATCGTTTCCCGTGATTCTGTAACATTGTTCCATCCTTTGATGCTCTTGATCTCTGAGATGGTAAATAACAGAAACTTACCACATGATTATTTACAGCCAGTTCAGAGTCGGGATTGTCTTCTTGTAGTTAATGCTCCTACTGCATCCAATCCTGCAGTCCTAACTCACGCAAAACTTCTTGAAGTCCAATGGATGTTTTGCCTGAGTAAGGATTGCAGGGTTTGACCAGCTATTATGATCTTACTTTTACTTGAGTTAGACTAACATAATCTTCTGTTTGTTTTGTACAGGTTTATCTCGAAAAAAGTATTTTATCACTTGACTGTTGAACAACCTGTGATCTATGATGGAAGTGATTTTCCATAGCCTTGAATATATGGTGTCCTTTTTTAATTATATTTTTAAGAAACACTATTATTTATATGTATGTAAGCACTAAAAAGATTGTTGTTTGAACACCTCCTTAAGCTATGCAGTAGTTACAAAACAAAGCACTTACAGTGTGTTTACACAAAAGAAAGAAACCCTTCACAGGAACACTAATGGCTCGGTACTGTGTAGAGATTGCTCAAAAGCCATGTTGTTTTGTAGAACTGGTCAAAAAAAAATGTCTTCAACCTTTTTTCAATGAAAATTTGGTTTTTGACCAAATTAAAATTTTTGATGTTTTTGTCAAAGAAAACAAAAAATAGTTGGCTGAAAACTGAAAAATATTATTTTGTTGAAAAGCTTATATTTTTTTCTTGGAAAATTTTGATAAAAATAAAAATAAAATATTGAAATTTTCAGTTGGGGAAAAAACATTTTCTGACCAGCTCATAATTATAAAAAACTATTAAAAAAATGCAACTATGCAAAACTCTAGACATTACAGATATGTATCGTTAAAGGATCATTATTATCTTTTTCAGACTTATAAGCAATATACTTTTTAGATATTTAGTTTTGGTTTAAAATGTCTAACTGGGTTTTAAAAAACACTCTGATATTTAATGTCAATTACAAAAAAAAAAATGCTGCAACAGTTGTAAAATTAAGGATTATTTCTTCCAGTCTTGATCGCTATTCTCTGTAAGTAGAGCCACTGAAATCAATGGGAGTTCTTGCAGAGTCAGGTACAGTGGCGGCTCCATGCACCAGCGCTCCAAGCGCGTGCCTGGGGCGGCAAGCCGTGGGGGGCGCTCTGCCGGTCCCTGCGAGTGCGGCAGTCAGGGAGCCTTTGGCGGCATGCCTGCGGGAGGTCTGCCGGTCCCGCGGATTCGGCAGCAATTCAGCGGCGGGTACGCCAAAGCCGCGGGACTGGCGGACCTCCCGCAGGCATGCCGCTGAAGGCAGCCTGCCTGCCGTGCCTGTGGCTTCAAAAAAGCTAGAGCCGCCCCTGGTCAGGTACCTCTCTGAGGCCTAGTCTTCACTTACCGGCTGGTCCGGCGGCACGCCATCGATGTTCTGTGATCGATTTATCGCGTCTGGTTAAGACGCGATAAATCGATCCCGGATCGATCCCGGAAGTGCTCACAGTCGGCGCCGGTACTCCAGCTCGCCGAGAGGAGTACGCGGCGTCGACGGGGGGAGACTTCCGGCCGCGTCTGGACCGCGGTAAGTCCGGAGTAAGGTACTTCGAATTCAGCTACGTTATTAACGTAGCTGAATTTGCGTACCTTAGTCCGAAGTCCGGACTAAGTGGGGACCAGGCCTAAGTAACTTACAGTGGCAGAATCTGGTGTATAATTGGCAGAAAAAATCAGCAGCTCT
>NC_048299.1:77999313-78100153 GCF_013100865.1 Trachemys scripta elegans
AAAATAGTACATGTAAATGGGATGCTATTTTACAGTTCTGAGATGCAAAATTGTAAATTCAGATAATTACACTGGAGCCAATGGAGTTATCTGGATTCATGCTGGCGTAACTGAGGAGCAAAAAACAGTGTCACAAAAGCATCCTGCGTTGGGTGTGTGTAACATGTTAGCCACAGCTTTGCTATCATGTGCGGGGGAGTTATTGTTATTTCATGTAGCTTAATTTCAGATGTTCAGAGATATTTTAGAGGTTGAAGATACTGACTCATTTTTCTATAGCAAACCCTGAGACTAAGAGGTGACAAGCAGCAGAATGGCTGTTAAGTCAATCAGAACCAACTACTTCATCATGATCAATTTGATCCCCTTTTGGATGCTTGTCTGCAATTCTGCAGTTTGAAAGAAAATACACAGTGAGAATCCTGTCAATTAAACAACTAGAAGTGTGATGTGACCCTTTCCAATTACTATCTGTCGTTACCCGAGCCAAAATGTAACGTGTCCTCTCTCTGCTGCATTTTGTTTGTTCAAAAGCTTCTAAGCAAGTGGGAATCTCCCAAGTGAGCTGTAATTGACAAAATTATTTTTGGAGGGCCAGGTTCGAATCTCAATCACACTGGTGGTGATTCATAGTAATCCCACTGAAACTGATGTGTACCGGGGATAATTGCGAGAAAAATGTGACCATCCCAGGGGAGTCATTTAGCTCCTGATTGCCTTGTTTGCTCTTAGTATCCATTTCCAAAATGTCACTGTAAATCCTTTTGGGGTGCACAGGGGTAGCTTGGCTGGGCTGACTGCAGCAGCCTTGGGCACCCCAGCAATTGCTTTTAACAGTAAATATTTTAAAGGAAACAGTAAATAGTTGTTACAAAAGGATGAGTTAAAAATTGAATTTACTGCTCGCCAAGAGAGGTGGTGTGTCAGAGACTCATCTCCACTGAAGCAGTATGTGGAAAATAAACAGAAAACTCTTAACCCTCATGCCAGGGAGAGGATGGGAGAGAACTGGGCACTTACCAGCGGCTGTAGCTCCTTATCGAGTCAGTCTGTCAGTCACTGCACTGGTGGCCCCAGGTGAACGTGTGCTCCTAGGACTTTAGCAACTCCTTGGAAGTGTTTGTCATTCAGTGCGTGTCTAGGAGGGCATATGGCTCCAGGACTCTGGGTTGGGTCAATCTGCGGCTGCCTTTATTTATCTGTGGCTTGAGCTGGTTGCAGCCTCATAAATGAGGCAAACCAACCCCTCTCCTCACCTGGAGTTCTAGTAAGCCACACCCAGACGATTTCTTCGTTCTGCACAAATGATGTTCTTAGTCTTTCCCCTCCCCCCTCTTTGGTTAAGTAGTTGGATCCCTGATGCCTGAATGTTTTTCTGCCTGTTAGCATCTGTCTGCTCGTACGGCAGCTAATGCAGGTCAAACCAGAAATGCCCAGTGCCAGGGCTGCCCCCTCCACGGGCACTGGTGAGAACAACTGAGCCCGAGGGAAGGGTGAGAACGAATGAGTTGCAGCCATAGTCCTGACCTCTCTACACTGGTCAGTTCACCTGCATGGGAGTATACCCTGCACCTGCTGTGGGAGGCCCTGTTTTGTCCTTCCACAGGTGCTCTGCTGTACAGCATAAAGGCCAGGCAGGGAGGCTAGTCCAAGCTGTTGTAATGTCTGCTTTCTTCCAGCCCACTTGACATGTGTACTAGGGGCTGCCAAATTCTGGTGGCCAGGCAGCAGTATGATTTGCTGAGGAGAGGAGTGGAGCGCAGACCCAACTCTCACCCCTTACTGGGGCTCAGCTCAGGCTGTAACATAACTGGAGATGACATTAGTTAAGGAACCTATGAAACTTGGCATAATAGCTGCTGAACTTGTCGGGTACGAGCAGCTTGGTCATTCAGAAAGTGGATATGAGAACTGCAGGGACAGAAGACAATGCCTGGTCTTGTACTGGGCCTGGAGGGCTACATTCTGCTCACTGACTTCTGCGACCTGAGCCCCCAGTTCCCCGACAATTTCCAAAATGGTGGACTGGGATCCTGCTGGGGTTCTTCTGTAGGGAGCTCCACACTATGGGGCGTCGCCCCCGCCTGCCTTTTGCTGGGCTGCTCAAATTGTTACACACCGAGGTGTAGGCATTGCAAGCTAGTGGTCGGAACAGGAGTCTGGCCTAGTGGTCAGAGCAGAATCAGAGCGCAGAACTGGAGGTGTGGTCAGAAGACAAGCCAATGGTCAGAGACAGGAGGCAGGATTCAGAACAGAACCAAAGGGAAGAGCAGGTGTCATAGTCAAGAGATTAGCCGGTGCTTTGAGCCAGGAATCAGGAGGTCTGAGGAAGACAGGGACTAGGGCAGGAGCAGGGACAGGCACTGGTTAGAACAAGGGCTGGTACAAGAAGCAGGTCTGGCACAGCTGCAGGCATGGAACGCATTGAGCAGACATTGTGCTACTGTTGCTACGAGGCTTAAATAAGGATCTGTTGGCTCTTCTGTCCAATCAGGGAGCACAGTCAATTAGTGAGGATTCATTAGGCCAAGCCAAGCTCACTGGGTTGTTAGGTGACCGTGCAAGGAGCCACCTGAGTTCCTGACAGTATTGCCCCTCTAATGTTTAATACATAGTGAAGATAAAAGCCTACTACCGCTTCCCGCTAATGGAGTTCCTTCTTTAAAGTGGTGGATGTCTGTGCTTTGGTGAAGATGACACATTCAAACCCCAATGATGACCTTAGCTGCTTTCTCCGCATTGCTGTCAGCCTTCTAACCCCATCATCCCCCTTAAAGTTCTATAGAATTTATTAGAAAATGAACTTTTCTGTAGCTGTTTGTTCCTGTACCTGGTTCACTCACTATTTCCAAAAGGTGCAGAAGATTTAATGTTTTATCATGAAGATACTTCTTGTAAAAGTATTCTGTCATGAACCAGCATTTTGAGTGATATTGTCAGAATAATGACACATTTATAGAACACTTTGCAGTCCAGATCTAGTATAAATTTCACTTCCCTCTATCAGGGTAGGAGGGCAGCTTTGAAATCTGCCCGCAGCTCCACAGGAAAGCCATGCACAAAGGCTGCTGAGGAGATGTATTGAATCTGTGTATTCCCCAACTGCCCTGGTTTCACAAACTGTCTGGCCAGTGGCAACCACTTTTGAGGCTGGGCTGGCTCCCTGAAGAGGGGAGTTTGTTGTCACCACAATCTTCTCCCTCCCCCGACCACCACCGGAGCAGACTTTCTATCTCAGAGTCTTTAGTCATGGACACAATCTGACTTCTGGACTGCGCAGGTTTTAACCTTGCACCTTCAAAGCACAGTACAAACATTACCTAAGTAACTGGACATTAGAATGTTTTCTTGACCATGTGCTTAGTAGGGAGATGAGAGCTGTGTTGCAGGAACATCAAGATGAACTAAGCTGGTATCAGTATAGACTAACCTGTCTGCTGGCAAATGCTATGTCTTCCCCTAAATATCTTGGAGACCTTGTCCACTTTGTTGTTGTGCTTAGTTTTGTCTAGAGGTTCTCGTCACCCAACTGTAACTTGATTGAGTTCGATGGACTCATCTCTTGGTTCACATTACCATCATTTAAAGAAGAATCTGACCCATACAATACAGTTCATTATTTTACTCTCACTGTGAATTTCCTCACTCTTACTCAGGGGAAGCAGGTCTTGGAAGTAAGGCATTGGATTTGTAATAAGGTTTGAGCATGATTCCTGGAAGTGTCCAGACTTCCTGGCAAGTCACTTAAATTTCTCTGTGCCTCAGTTTCCCATTTGTAAAAATAGAGATAGCATTGATTCCTTTCGCCTACCCTTTGCCTATCTTCTCTATTTGCACTGCAAGCTCCTTGTGGTAGGAACTGTCCCTTACTGTATGTATGCATAGTGACTAGCACACTGGTCCTGCAGTCTTAGTCTGGGCCTCTGGGTGGTCCTGTATTGAAAATAGTAAAGATAATCAAGTTTGTCCCTCAGTAACTGAAAATAAACTATCGTAGGAGACAAGTGTGCAAAGGGTACTATGGTGATTACTTGTCTGTGTTGTGCTGTTTCAGAGATTATTTAATAACAGTTTCCTTCTCTTTTGCCATAGAAACAGCACATATTTTCTTCCCTTTTGCTGTTGACCTTTCATGATTCAGAAGAATTGCAAGTGGCCCAAGACGCTGAGATATGTTTGCTGAAGTCAGGAGAACTGATGTAAGCAGAATAGTTTCATTACTGCCTGGTTTAAAGAATAAACCTCAAATTTGCATCTTGGATATGTGAGCACAACTCTCATTGACCTCAGTGGGAGAATAATGGGAATATACCTGGGTTAGATGGTGGGTGTGAGAGATGATAAGGAGCAGGGCTTAAATTCAGCCAGAGCTGTCCAGAGCTGAGCTCTGGTAAACATTTCCAAACCTGCGGGGAGCCCCAGCTTCCCTCAGGGGACTAAAGCCCTGAGCCCCAGTATGCTCCACAGGGCAGAAGCCCTCGTGCCCCTTGTGGGGCTATAGCCCTGAGCCCCTACATTGCCCCCACATGGGGCTTAAACTCCAAGCCCCGGCACCCACAGGGCTAAAACCTCGAGATCTCCCTCCCTGCAGCTGAAGCCCGGAGCCCTGCTGCCCCGCAGGGTAGAAGCTCCTAGACCTACCACCCCACCGCAGGGCAGAAGCCCCAGGCTCCCCACCTCCCTCAGCCCAACGGCTGAAGCCTGGATCCCTGAGAGCACCCCCCACCCTTCATGGGCCCTGGAGTTTTTATAGCATGTTTGAGAGGAAACCATGGGAGGCTCAGCAAATAATCTGAGAATTTAAACCCTGATAAGGAGAGAATCAGCTTGTCCTCCTGTATCAGGGGGTAGCCGTGTTAGTCTGTATCTACAAAAACAACAAAAAGCTTGTCCTCCTGCCTGCCTGTGTTTGAGGCCAGGAAACCTTCCATCCCACTATTGCTAGAGTTTAGGGGGGACTGAGACCCTGTGAACAGAAATTCTGGAGAGAGGCCTTTAGCATTCCAGTACCTGGAGAAGACATTGCATTAGAGGCAGGGGGCAAGGCTCAATTAATCACTGGTGTTTGGTGAGCCTTTCGGGGAGGGGCTTATTTCCCATAAGCCACCTCTACCCAAAATGAATCTGTCATAGCTATTACTGTCCATGGCTTCTGTCCTGATGAATATGTATATGCCACAATAGGAATAAATCTTCAAAAGAGCCCCAACTCAGCCTGCACTTGTGTGCCCA
Organism: Trachemys scripta elegans; assembly: GCF_013100865.1. NCBI lineage: Eukaryota > Metazoa > Chordata > Testudines > Emydidae > Trachemys > Trachemys scripta. The sequence continues at coordinate 78,004,546 of NC_048299.1, forward strand.
CAACCCCCTGCACACACACAACTTGAGTGCTAACATTTACACACAATGGCAATAGAGTGTGTCACTTGCACAGCAGCTAATAGAATTGATATGCACAAACCCCATCATTCTTATCCCCACCCTTAGATGCCCCTTTCTGAAAATTTGGCTCAGCTGTGAGAAAGGTTTATACTTTGACTACAAGAAGGTGATTTGGTCTGTGCTGGGATTTTGTTGAGAGCCCAAGCAAAGGCAAACCCCCTGATGTCCCCCCACCCCCCACGCTCCAGGACCCTCTGTCAGACATGCCAGCTGCTTCCAGGAGCGGCAAGGAGCCAAGGCAGCCAGGGACCCTACCTTAGCCCTGCTGCGCTGCCAGAATGTTAGTGGCCGATCTCCCAGTTTGGCTGCAGAAGGGTTGGCAACCCTAGACTGTGATTGCGATCGACTGTCAGAGGCTCCACGATGTATCAATCGATCACGATCTACTGGTTGGTGACCACTAGTTTAGCATAAGCTGTTAGCAGATATTCTAAGGGTCCATTCAAGGTGACGTGGCCCATTAACACCCCTGTAGTCATAGACCAAAAAGGGGGGTTAAGTAGGTTTATTGTTGCAATAAACCATACAATCCAGATTCTTTATTAAGACCATGATTTTCAGTGTCAGGCAAAGTTACGAATTTAAGCTCCCAGCTTGTCTTTGGAAGATGTTGTGCAGTTTCCTTTGAGGACTAATAGATTAGATACGGAGTAATCACTTTGTGAAAAGGATGTTTTTGTCTTTTATCACTTTCCTGTCTGAGTTTATAAAAGAGTTTAGTGATTGTCTGGTTTCACCCACATAGTTATTGTTGGGGATTTTAGTGCCCTGAGTGAGGTATACCACATGTTGTGATAGGCATGTGTAGGACCCATGGATCCTGAAAGGTGTTTTGTTGTGGGGGTGTTGATCATTGTAGCAGTGGAATATGTCTTCAGGTTTTGCACCTGTTATTCTGGCAGGGCTGGTGCTACTTTGAGTTGGTGTGGCCTGGTCTCTGGGGAGCTGCTTCTCATGATGAGTTTGGAGAGGTTAGGGGTTTGTTTGAAGGCCCGAAGAGGGGATTCAGGAAAGATTTCTTTCAGGATGGAGTTCCCATTGAGTATGGGTTTTAGATGTTTGATGATACCCCCTAGGGGTTCCACGATGGGGTGGTGGGTGACAGTGAGAGCTGGGAGGTCTGTAGCTGAAGTGGATTTTATATCTGTATTGAAGCAGGTTCTCTCAGGGTATTCGGGTGGCCTGTTCCCTGATGTGATCTGCTACTCAGGTGGTGTGTCCATATTTGGTGAAGGCGTGTTAAGGTGTATGTCCCAAACCTTCCGCTTGGAGCATATTCTATGGTATCTGAGGGACAGCCAGTAAACTTGCTTTTCTTACATTTTATTTGTGTCATTCTTTTTGTTTAATACACAGCTGGAGATAAGGATGTGTCAGTAATGAAACAATGTAGGCACCATTCAGCAAAGCACTGAAGCACATGGTTACTGTCACAGAAGTTCAACATGTGCTTAAGTGCATTGCTGACTTGGGCCATAAAGCTTGTTACCAGACGTTAATCCCACTAACTGTGAAGTAAGAAATCTACAGGTTTAAACAATCGATTCTGCTTGCACATGAAATGGTCTCACACCAAGTACCAGAATTTTTAAAAATCAGTTATAAGTTCAAGTCCATCTTCCATTACATGTGAGAGGGATAAATGGAATATCTCAGCAGTTTCCTGCTTGGAGAGTTAAAGTTCTCCTGATGATTGATTGAAGTACGACAGTAACTAGTTTCCCATTGTACCACTTGTACAAATGTTCTCCCTTTTCAATAGGGTGGCAACCACCAGCAAAAGGCTCAGAAATGCCAACTGTATTTCAGGAAAAACTTCTATTTTAAATATATTTTGTTGTACACACACACGCCCTCTTGTTGCTCCCAGGAAGATATACGTCTAAATATCTCTTCTAAACCTGCAGTAGAGGTAGAGCTTTGAAACCAAGTTTTGTTTTGATTTTTCAGTTCCAGGTACTTATTCCTATGACCCGATGCAACTCTCATAAGGAAACTATCAGAGGGCAGGTGAAAGTGAGAACCTGTGGTATCTATGTATTGATATTTGCTAACACCTTCTCTAGTTAGGTAGAGTTTGAGTGTAGAGATTGAAATAAGGAGTGTTCCATGGCTTGTAGACGTTGTTAGACCGGCTATTAAGAAAAAGGGGTTAAAAACTGGTTCAGTGGCCTGAGTTTCAGATTTTGTTAATGATAGTTTCCCGTGATTCTGTAACATTGTTCCATCCTTTGATCCTCTTAAACTCTGAGACGGTAAACAACAGAATTTACTGCATGATTATGTTCAGCCAATTGAGTCCAGATTGTCTTCTTGTAGTTAATGCCCCTACTGCATCCAATCCTGCAGTCCTAACTCACGCAAAACTTCTCGAAGTCCAATAGATGTTTGCTTAAGTAAGGATTGCAGGATTTGACCAGCTATCATGATCTGACTTTTACCTGAGATAAACTAACACAATCTGCTGTTGTGGGGTTTTGATTTTTTGTTGTTGTTGTTTGTTTTTTGGTTTGGTTTGATTTGTACAGCTTTATCTCAAAAAGAGTATTTTATCACTTGACTGCTGAACAACCTGTGATCTATGACGGTAGTGATTTTCCATAGCTTTGAAAATATACTGTTATTTTTAATTATATTTTTAAGAAACACTATTATTCATATGTGTATGAAAGCACCTATATTACCACTGCTTGAACACCCGTTAAAGCTGTGCAGTAGTTATAATGTATTTACAGTACTTTATAAACACAGGAAAGAAACTTTCACTGGAACACCAATAGTTCAGTACTATGCAAAGAATGCTCAATAGCCATGTTGCTCTGTAGGACTGGTCAAAAAATTTCCATCAACATTTTCTTCAATGAAAATTGGGTTTTTGAAAAAATTAAAGTTTTTGATGTTTTTGTCAATAAAACAAAAATTAGTTGTCTGAAAACTGGAAAATATTATTTTGTAGTAATTGAAAAGCTTGTATTTTTGCTTGGAAATTTTTGATAAAAATAAAAATAAAAAATCATTGAAATTTTCAGTTGGGGAAAAAACATTTTCTGACCAGCTCATAATTATAAAAAATGCAACTATGCAATATGCTAGACATCACAGATATGTATCATTAAAGGATCATTCTTATCTTTTTTCAGACTTATAAGCAACAAATATACTTTTTAGATATTCAGTTTTGGTTTAAAATGTCTAACAGGGTTTTAAAAATGCTGCAACAGTTGTAAAATTAAGGATTATTTCTTCCACTCTTGATTGCTCTTCTCTGTAAGTAGATCCACTAAAATCAAACTAAACTCTTGCAGAGTCCGGTATCTCTCTAAGTAACTTACAGTGGCAGAATCTGGTGTATAATTGGCAGAAAAAATCAGCAGTTCTAATGTGTGACACTAAAGAAAGGGAAACAGGCATGCTTCTTTTTTCTGCTTTGGCTCCTTTTAAGCCACAGTAATCGCACCAAAATATGAGGAGAATGGTTCCTTTCTATAGACTGAGTGGAAGGTAGCAATTGTTGAGCCTCATCGGGTTTGAGCCAGTCTAGATAAAAGTCCATCCAAAACTGGATGCATATCCAAACCTAGTGAGGTCCTGTCCTCCTATCCTTCTCTCTCCTGGTACCAACCCAGTCAGGTCAATTGCCTTTGTCCTTCCCCTTATCCCTGCTTCTTCTACCCCAGCCTACCTGATCCTCTGCTCCTTCCCTCCAAGTACAAATGATTTCCTCCCCATTTCTTGGCCAAATATTGTCACTTCTATTACCATTCTCCATTGTCCACCCAGCCCTCATGCTTCACTTTCTCCATCTCCTTTCCCTCATGTTCAGCTCCACAGTGCACAACAGTGGCTTTCAGTCTCTGCTGGTCCCAGAGTGGCTCCTGTATTAAATCGTGGGTAGGATCGGTAAAAGTTTTAAATCAAAACTTTTTTTGATGGAAAATTGGTTTTTGATCAAAAAAATCTCGATAGCTTATGCTCTAATAAATTTGTTAGTCTCTAAGGTGCCACAAGTACTCCTGTTCTTTTTGCGGATACAGACTAACACGGCTACTACTCTGAAACCTGTCGATAGATAGTGTCTGCTTTCTGCACAAAATTTCAAGGTTTGGGGATGAGGCGGGGCTGGGGGGGTTGGCAAGTTTTCTGGTTTTCAGTTGAAAAGGTCTCAATTTATCAACAAAAAAATTATTTTTGAGAGGGGTGGGAGGTGGAGGTGGGGAGATATTATCTGATCAGATCTCCCCATGGGTCAGAGGCATCTCAGAATGGACTGAATATCGCTCACCCAAGGAGGCCTAGGATTGTAAAAGATTTCAATGCAGCAATTGGTGGAAGCCCAGCAGAGCCTGCCAGGAATCTGACAGCTTCCTGATCGGAGTAGCAGCTGATGTAGGGGGCCTTGTGGGGAGTTAGAGGAGGGGAAAGAAACCTGAGGGGGGGAACAGAAAACAGTGGGAGTTTCCAAATCTAGGCTGAAGGATCTGGCTCATTGACTGTAAAGGACTTGGAAGGGGGAGAAGGAGGAGACAAATTTGGGTACAAAAGAGCATTGGATATCAAAGGTTCAGTTCAGTTTGGGCGAAGGGTTGAGGTTGAAATGGGTGTGTATATTTTTCTGGTCCCATTCCCCAGCCCTAATGGATGGGGATAGCACTGTTGCTGTGATGGCACAAATTGTTCATGCTGATTGTAAGCACTGAGGTGCTGGTCACTTAACCAATAATGATAAAAACACAGGACATTGCCTGGGGATTAATTATTATCTGAAAGGAGAGGAATCCAGGGCCAAGGTACATTCCTGAGGTCATTATTGCTGAGGTCATTATTGCTACCCAAGATCCACAAACCCGGAAATCCTGGACGCTCCATCATCTCGGGCATTGGCACCCTCACTGAAGGACTGTCTGGATATGTGGACTTCCTACTCAGACCCAACGCCACCAGCACTCCCAGCTATCTCCATGACACCACTGATTTCCTGACAAAACTACAATGCATTGGTGACCTTCCAGAAAACACCATCCTAGCCACCATGGATGTAGAGGCTCTCTACACAAACATCCCACACACAGATGGAATACAAGCTGTCAGGAACAGTATATTGGTGATGCCACAGCACAACTGGTTGCTGAGTTCTGTGACTTTATCCTCACACACAACTATTTCAAATTTGATAACAATATATACCTCCAGACCAGTGGCACCACTATGGGCACCCGCATGGCCCCACAATATGACAACATTTTTATGGCTGACCTGGAACAACGCTTCCTCAGCTCTCGTCCACTCATGCCCCTTCTCTACCTACACTACATTGATGACATCTTCATCATCTGGACCCATCGGAAGGAGACTCTGGAAAAATTTCACCACGATTTCAACAGCTTCCACCCCACCATTAATTTCAGCCTGGACCAATCTACATGGGAGGTCCACTTCCTAGACACCACAGTGCAAATAAGTGATGGTCACTTTAACACCACCCTATACCAAAAACCCACTGACCGCTATGCCTACCTTCATGCCTCCAGCTTCCATCCCAGACACACCACACGATCCATTGTCTACAGCCAAGCACTGAGATACAACCGTATCTGCTCCAACCCCTCAGACAGAGACCAACACCTACAAAATCTTCACCAAGCATTCTCAAAACTACGATACCCGCATGAGGAAATAAGGAAACAGATCAACAGAGCCAGACATGTACCCAGAAGCCTCCTACTGCAAGACAAGCCCAAGAAAGAAACCAACAGAATTCCACTGGCCATCACATACAGTCCCCAGCTAAAACCTCTCCAACGTATCATCAGTGATCTACAACCCATCCTGGACAACAATCCCTCACTTTCACAGGCCTTGGTGGCAGGCCAGTCCTCGCCCACAGACAACCCGCCAACCTGAACATATTCTCACCAGTAACTACACACCGCACCATAGTAACTCTAACTCAGGAACCAATCCATGCAACAAACTTCGATGCCAACTCTGCCCACATGTCTACACCAGCCACACCATCACAGGACCTAACCAGATCAGCCACACCATCACCGGTTCATTCACCTGCACGTCCACCAATGTAATATATGCCAGCAATGCCCCTGTGCTAAGTACATGGGCCAAACTGGACAGTCCCTACGTAAAAGGATAAATGGACACAAATCAGATATTAGGAATGGCAATATACAAAAACCTGTAGGAGAACACTTCTACCTCCCTGGACACACAATAGCAGATTTAAAGGTAGCCATCCTGCAGCAAAAAAACTTCAGGACCAGACTTCAAAGAGAAACTGCTGAGCTTCAGTTCATCTGCAAATTTGACACCATCAGCTCAAGATTAAACAAAGACTGTGAATGGCTAGCCAACTACAAAAGCAGTTTCTCCTCCCTTGGTGTTCACACCTCAACTGCTAGAAGAGGGCCTCATCCTCCCTGATTGAACTAACCTCGTTATCTCTAGCCTTACTCACTCTTGCTTGCATATTTATACCTGCCCCTGGAAATTTCCACTACATGCATCCACAGAAGTGGGTATTCACCCATGAAAGCTCATGCTCCTGTACGTCTGTTAGTCTATAAGGTGCCACAGGACTCTTTGCTGCTTTTAAAGTTAGCCTGTTAGGATAAGTCTACACAGCCCGTGGACATGAGCCTCAGAGCTTGGGTCGACAGACTTGGGCTTGCAGGGCTCATGCCACTGTGCTAAAAATAGCTATGTAGACATGGCAGTTTGAGATGGAGCTCAGATTCTGAAGGCCACAACTTCAAAGTGCTGCTACACAGCTATTTGTAGGGTGAGTCCAAGTCTGTTAACACAGGCTTAGAGGCTCACTGCTGGTGGCTGTGTAGAAGTACCCTTAAATGCACATTTAAGAACTGATATTAAGTGGCTTGATTTTCAAAAGTGCTGAGCACCCAGGAGCTTCCATGGAAGCTTTTGAAAATCAGGCCACATACGTAGGTGCCCATATAGGGAAGTAGGAGCCTAACTTTAGGCACCCAAATTTGAAAATTTTGGCTTTATCCTACAATGAAATAATAGAGGGGATGACTATGGTACGTGGGGGGGGCATCAATTTGAATGGCACAAGTGGGTGAGAAGGAACAACATCACCACAGATCATAATACATCAGTGAAGGACCATACATGGGATGGAAAACAACTGGGGTGCTCCTCAGAGGTTTTCCCACTTCCTCAAAGGAAACTTATCAGACTGATGTAACAGTGAGTGAGCCAGCAAACCTAGCTCTGACAGGTGAATCTGTGCCAAATTAGGTCAAGTGTTTGTTTAATTTTGTTTGTGCTGTGTAATCCTTAAGAACCGAGCACCTACTAAAACTACACAGGAAGTAGCCTGGCTGCAGGGTGAAGCCCATGAGAGAAGCAAACAACAGTCATGATGCAGAGAGCCAAATTCTGCCCTTGTGTGTGCACAACTCACTGGGCCCCATGTGAATAGTGCTGCATTTGGCCCATCTGGTGGAAACATGTTTCTTTCTGTAACACCAAATTTTAAGCAGCCCAGAGCCTACAGATATTTTTAATTATTCGTTCTTTCCTATTTTGTTTCATCAGACAAATTCAGTGCACCAAATCCTACTCAGAGTTCTGTTCTGTTCTGTTACCAGTATAAATCCAGTGAAACTACCCGAGATTTCTTTTACTGTAAGTGAGAGCAGAATCTAGCTCATAGTTCTTACCCGTCTTTATTCAGGCAAAAGCCCCAGTGAAATCAATTGAGCATTCTGACTGACTGAGACTTGGAGATATGGCACTTTTACTATAAAATGTGATGGATAGGTGCTAAGCAGGGAAGTTTTTCTAGACCTTTGCATCCAAATTATGGCAAAGTCACTGTCACGCTGTCTGGAGTGGCTCATGACCATAAGTGTCAATGTCAGGGCAGATACCCCAAACTGGTCGTATATTCTCTAATTAGATTTCACCAACTGAGGGCAAGTCTACACTTAAAATGCTGCACTGATGCAGCTGCGCCACTGTAGTGCTTTAATGAAGAGGGTCTAATCCTCTTCCATGCAAGGCAGTACGTTGGCAGTGCTTAGGTTGGTATAACTGTATTACTCCGGGGTGTGGATTTTCACACCCCTCAGAGATGTAGTTATACCAAAGTAATGCTATGTAGACCTGCCCTCAATAACAAATGTGAACTCCTGGATTGCTATGAGAGTCTCACCAGGGACTGGGAGTCACAGACAGTCCCCTTCGACTCTCCAGTCTATCTTGCCTCCCAGGCAAACTGGGTTTAGTGAAAAATGGTCACTTACACCAAAAATCACACAATACTCAGGTATCAGAGGGGTAGCCGTGTTAGTCTGGATCTGTAAAAAGCAACAGAGAGTCCTGTGGCACCTTTAAGACTAACAGATGTATTGGAGCATAAGCTTTCATGGGTGAATACCCACTTCGTCGGATGCATGTCCAACAATACTCAGGTTGCCTCCAGGCCCAAGAGACCAGTCACTTACCTCAGATCAGTTGGAACCCTAGATCTTACACCCATGGGCAGCGTGTATAAAAGGCCAGAGGAGGCTTAGTCTACCCCAGAAAGGCCAGCCATGCAGGGGAGAAATGCTGCGGATGCAGTGCAGGTCACCTCTCCAGAGGCGCGCCGGCCAGACGTTGCCTTTGGAGCACAGGAAGCGAAGCTCCATAGAAATATGGGGGGGGGCTGTGTTCTGCCCCTCCCTCATTCCTCCTCTTCCCCCGTCCTCCGCCTGTCCCCTCAAGCCTCTTCTCCCCCACCCTCCGTTCGCTCCTCTCTGTCCCCTCCCCACCATCACTTGCATAAGGCAGGAAAAAGTGATGGGGTCATGGCCCCATGGTGTCCCCCCAGCCCCGTTCCAGGAAGGAGGTAGAGAGGAGCAAGCAGCAGACAGGTGGGTCTCGGGGAAGGGGGCAGAGAGGAGCAAGCAGTGGGTGGAGGGGTCTCAGGTAAGAGGGTGGGAAGAGGCAGAGTGATGGCTGGGTCTCAGGGGGAAGAAGTGGAGTGGGGGCAGGACCACAGTCCATGTGCCAGTGGCCCCCCAACTTCTAGGTGGCTTCCAGTGCTCACATGTGAGCCTCCCCAAACAGAGGACTCATGCGTGGCCTATGCTTACACCAAAGACAACCCCTGTAGCCAGTCCTGTAATAAACTATCTAAAGGTTTATTAACTAGGAAAAAGAAATGAAAGTTATTTACAGGTTAAAGCAAGCAAACATAGACACAGATGAGTTGCAATCTAAATCCTAAAAGTGACAGAGAGGTAGTGATCTGTCAATTCAAAGTGTCTTTCAGGGCGGATCTAAGGGGTAGCCCCTGGGGAACTTTGGCTTCAGTTGGTGTCTCTGGCCCTGTGAGAGTTCAAACAGCAAAGAGATGGAAAAATTTCCTGTGTCTTTGTTTTATTTCCTCCAAGTCCATAGGACAAGCTTCCTTGCACATAGTATTTCCAAGGTGTTATACGGCCATTAACCAGTCCTTTATATTACAATGGTCCTTGATGGCCCATCTGATTTTGACAGTTCTTCTGGATGGGCCGGAGGGAAACACTCTTCCCATCTGGGTTCACAAGTTTAGAGCAGGTTTCAGAGCACATTTTCAAGTTATAAAGACAAACTTACATATTTCCTTACAGCATGGAATACAGCCATTACAAATAAGATGAATGTATGCAGCAACTTACAAATATACTATAAACACTACATATATTCTCATAACAGTTTTACCTATTTTGAGTAACATTAACACATACACTTAGTATGTCTGCAGATGTTCCACTAGTTGTGGAGTACAAGATTGCAGATATGGGACATTTAAAATACTATCTTGCCCCAAAGATTGAGGATCAGCAAGATGGTTCTTAAAATGCACTAGGATCAAGGGAAAAGCTCTTGGGAGATGAAAACTGCTTTTCTGAGGAGGAAGAAAGTGTCCAGTCTGAAACCTCAAATAATGCTGTTAGGCATGTTTGTAGATATTTCTCTGTAAATATTTTTTCAACTTTGTTTTGTACCTACTTTTGAAAAACATTTGTATCTTTGCTATTCTAGACCATGTGTCTATTTACACATTCTTTTTAGATGCTGTTTTTATTAACACATAAGTGAACTGATCTGGTCTCCAGTAGGAGTTTCTCAGTTCATAGCTAATACCAGTAGCCTGGGCAAGAACTGACATCTGGCCGGCCTGCATTACAATCATGTAGCCTAGAATCTAGTTGTCCTATTTCTGTATAGTGCATTAGGCTATCATAACTTCAAAATCTTCTGATGAGAATATGAAAATATCCAAAAAGTGACTCATAGGCAAAGTAGCATGACCAGGTCACAACCTTTCTGTATGAGAAACCGTGAGAAAATTCAGATTAGGTTTCAGAACACTCAAAAAGCTTCATGTATCAATTAACTCAGGAATATAGTTCACCAAATACCACATAGTAAAGAAGCTTTCTATAAAAGAGACTTGAGACTTCAATGGGCTGACAAAAAAGTAATACTGAAAGTGACAAGCAACAAAGTTGGGGTATTTTGAAGTTCAGTCTTTCACTTTTTTCCCACACTGGGGGATATGTGAAGAACAGTGGTGAAGAGCTAATAAGTGCCTAAAGGGTAATTATCTACATAGTTTGCTCTGCTGGTGTAGATTTTTTCGATTGGCAGATGTTAATGTGGTTTTCTTGCTGTTTGAGAAGTGTGTGCACTGTCTATCATACGTCAAGATTCCACTGCTTTAGCCAAAGCCTGAACTCACTGTGGTTCTCATAGCTGAGCTAAAAAGGCAGGGCAAGCAGCATTCTGCTCACAAGGTGAGTCCTAGGAGCTGCTGACTGGAGTTGGAGCTGGAACCTGTGTCAGAGAAGGCCATTTGCGTAAGGTTTACTCATTTACTGTTCAGGGCTCAGGATTAAGAACGCAGCTTGCAGGGGAAGTAAAACCCTAACAATTTTTGATAAAAAAGCAAGCAGAAGATCAATGCTATGAGACTGGTCATTTCCCTTTGCACATTTTTGTCCCTGCCCTGAGACAGGTGAGTTTGCAAGGGGGAGTTAAGAAAAACATGCTTTAAATGATTGTGGTTGTTAAAGAAAATCCCAACAACCAGATGGTTAGAATGTGTTTACTGTGATAATTATAGTGTATAGAACAATTTTTATAGAATCATAGAATACCAGGATTGGAAGGGACCTCAGGAGGTCATCTAGTTCAACCCCCTACTCAAAGCAGGCCCAAACCCCAGACAAATTTTTGCCCCAGATCCCTAAATGGCCCCCTCAAGGATTGAGCTCAGAACCCTGGGTTTAGGAGGCCAAGGCTCAAACCACTGAGCTATCCCTCCCCCCATATAGATAAACCCTCAGAAAAGGCTGTATGCAGTAGTTCAAAAACTTGTTAATTACTGGTTTTATTGTATGCTCTAGTGCAAGATCTTCTCTTCAATTAGACATTATCTAAGGATTTATTTTCCATAACATGCATTGCTCTCTTATGTACTAAAAGTAATCAGTCTATTAATGTTCTTTTCATGCTGTTTCTCCTTGTGTTAGGGCTCCATCCAGCAAAGAGCTGAGCACTCCTGCACGGTGCTGAGCCCAATCAATGCCAGTGTTGCCAGCTCTCATGATTTTGTCATGAGTCTCATGATAATTATTATTTTCCTTAAAGCCCCAGCTCCTGGAGCCAAGTGATTATGTGATGATTTCAGCCTTCATTTTTAAAGAAAAAATAAGTTTCTAGCTCTTGTGGCTGCAGAGAAAGCATCAAAATGTGACCTTAAAGGCTCAAAAAGCAGAAGGCAAGCAAAAAAGAACACCAAATCTGTTATTGTTACATAATCTTGTGATTTTAAAACCAATCTCATTATTTTTGGTGAGCTGGACTCACGATTTTTAAACATTTGGGGTTGGCAATTAGGGCCGGCTCCAGGCACCAGCCCACCAAGCATGCGCTTGGGGCAACGCCTGGAGGGGGGCGGCGCGGCGCTCCGGCCCGAGAGCAGGGCCGCGACTGGGCTTGCTGCCCTCCCCGCAGCGCTCCGGCCGCCAGGGAGAGCGGAGCCGCAGCGGGCTCGCCGCCCTCCTCCCGGCGCTCTGGCTGCCGGGGGCTCTCCGCCCTCCCCCCAATGCTCTGGCCGCTGGGGAGAGCGGAGAAGCCCCGGCCGGGCTCTCTGCCCTCCTCCCGGCGCTTTGGCAGCCGGGGAGAGCGGAGCCGTGGTGGGCTCGTCGCCCTCCCCCCGGCGCTTCGGCCGGTCAGGGATTGCGGGCCCGCGGCCGGGCTCGGCGCCCTCCCCTGCCGCGCTGGGGGCAGGGGGGGAGGGGGGCGGCGGCGGGTGGCTTTTTTGCCTAGGGTGGCAAAAAAGCCAGAGCCGGCCCTGTTGGCAATTCTGCAATGATCGCTGAAATTTGTGATAGTTCAGGGCACACAGAATCTTACAGGAATGCTCAGCGCATTGTAAGGCCAATCATTTCAATAAAGAGAAATTTTGTTGTTTCTACTTTCAATATGGGGCTTTATCATCAAAGTCTTCTATGCATAAGCCCTGTCTTCGCTCTCCCTTTAGGACTTTTTCTTGCCATTTACTTTAAAGTGTTATCTTTCCTTTTTTGGAGCATGTTTTCCAAAGCATACTCAAAACTTGCATTCTCAAAATTGCCTATGTATGTCCGTTTGCCCGCATATGTGCTAATCAGGTCTTTGTATGTCTAGCTGCCTTCTTTGTGCACAACAATTTAGGCTTTATATATGCCAGTGGATCAGTGTGAAAATTTTGATCAGAATGGAGACTAGCTGGGAATATGGTCCTTAATTCCAATGCCCTGTGTGCCTATTGCATTCGTCCTAGAGCCATGATAACACTGAAAGAGCTCCTTCCACGAGTGCTTACTGAAACTAAAATGACCACCGAGGCACATATAGTCTAGTGCATGTTAGGGAGCAGAAGAAAACAGACAGCAAAACTGTGCACCACTTATGCCCAGATCTTGTTGGTCAGAAGGATGGTCTTGTGTTTCTGGCACAGAAGAGCGAGACAGGAGACCCTGACCTGGATTCTGTTTCTAATTCTGCCACAGTCTTCCTGTGCAATTGGAGTATTGAGAGGCTAAATTCATTCATGCCTGTGAGATGCTTTTGACACCCTGGAGCAGCAGATGCTATAGATGCACAGGACATTATAATTGCAGAATGTGTGAGACTGGCCCATCTCCAGTGACCAGAGTGAGGATGTCTCTCTAAACTGTTCCTGCACCTTAGGTTCCACTCCTTCCCTCGCTCTGCCTTACAGACCTCAGGCTGGATACACTTTCTGAACCAGTTTATTATGCTCAGCTTATATAACAGTTCATTCAGGCATCAGTTTGTTTGTTACGTCCAGCTTTACCAAAGGATAAAAGGCAAATGTCATATTGCTAGAAAATTACAAACACGACCCTCTAAAAATTGTGCTATACGATGCAATGTTTATTTTTGTGTGTATATAGTGCAAGTGTCTAACATCAAAGCATTACGGTACAAACCGTGCACATAGTTTCACCCTAAAATCAAAGACCTTAAAAAAAAAAAATCTAAATCAACCCAGTTCCACAAGGGCCGTCTTTGTGATAAAGAGACAAACGATAAACAGGAAACCATGATATTTCCATTTTTCTAGCAATGTAACAGCTTTGCAAGTGGAACAAAATTAAATCTGCGTTCTCTGAGGTTACACTTACAAGTCAAAGACTGAATAGCAAAGCATTGTGGGAGCCAAATTCTGTTCTCTTTTATTCTGGTGTAAATCTGCTGTAGCTCTGGTGAAGTGAACAGCTATTCTCAATTTCAAATATTTTTTATCCCCTCTCAATTATCAGTCTGCATACAATCAGCATCACATTATGTCCTCTGCATCTTTTCAATAGTTTCACTTTCTTTCAGCCAAAAGTCTAGGGTGTGATCTTTCAAGGTACTGAGCGCTTCAGGGGAAGGTGCTGAGCGCCCTCAATTCTCACTGACTTCTGTAGGTGTTAAAAATGCTCAGCGCTTTACAGGATCAAGCCCTTTGTGATGTGAACATGCAAATTCACTCTATTGAGAGGGGTCTCTCTTTTTCTCTCAGAATGGAAGACGAATCACTTATAGAGCACTGCACTGCTTCAGCCAGACTACCATTAATTTCAAAAGGAGCATGGTAGCAGTTGGATGTGAGTGAGGAATTTGGGTGAAAGCTCAAAGTGAGAGACCCTGATTTATCATCGTCCCAGCAATGCAGAGGGCTTATTTGAGCTTCCATCTTGGCTATCATATATGGAAGAGCTCTGCTCTCGGCTCTTACCAGTGCAATGAGTCATGTTCTCCAGAATTTTAAAGAAGGCTTTACGGAATCTCTCCCCAGCAAACACATAGAGTAAGGGGTTCAGGCAGCTGTGAAGGAAGGCGATGCTCTGAGTTATCTGGAATCCGAGGTCAATCTTGTCAGAGGTTTTCCAGTCATATATGACCATGGTGTAGGCGTTGATGGTTTTGACCAGCAAAATGCTGTTGTAGGGCAACTGGGAGAGGAGGAAAGCTGTGATAATAATGATGATGATCTTTAATGATTTGTGCTTTTGGAATCTTTTGGCTTGAAGGAGGGTATGAATTATAAAAGCATAACAAGTAACCATGACGAAGNGGCCCGGGCTCGGGGGGTTCGGGCCCGGGCGCCAGAGCCGCAGCCGCTGAGCTCCATGGCCGCTTCCTCCCCCCGCGGCAGTGGGAGCTGCAGCAGCGGCTGCTCCCGAGTCCTGCTGCCCAGGTGGAGGAGAACAGCCGCCGCCTGGCCCTGCGGGCCGCCCCCCTCCTCTCCCTACCACCCAACTGAGTCCTGCCTGCTCAGGGCCAGGCTGGACTCTTACTCACCCCGGCCCCGCGCTTCCTCTGAGTCTCCCGGGGCTCCCTCCAGCGCTTGCGGCGGGAGGAGGAATGGTGAGCCCGGGGAAGAGGCGGGGATTCGGGGAGGGAGCCAGTCGGGGGAGGAGGGGGCGGAGTCGGGGCGCGAGCACTTCCGGGCTCCAGGCTCCGGCGCATTTCCTTGTTTGTCCAGTGTCCCGACCCCACGTCAGTTGGGATGCGGGACAAACAAGGAAATATCGGGACAGTCCCGATAAAATCGGGACGTCTGGTCACCCTAGAGTTAGGTGACTCTGTGGCTGCTTTTTTATCTGTAGCTCGGATCGCCTGAGATGTGAGGTAAACCAAAAACCCCCTATGTGTGCAGTTCCATTAAGACACAGCTGGGTGTTTTCTTCATGCTTGCAGTGGATTATAAATATGGAGGTATACTTATCTCATAGAACTGGAAGGGACCCTGAAAGGCCATTGAGTCCAGCCCCCTGCCTTCACTAGCAGGACCAAGTACTGATTTTTTTTGCCCTAGCTAGATCCCTAAGTGGCCCCCTCAAGGATTGAGCTCACTACCCTGGGTTTAGCAGGCCAATGCGCAAACCACTGAACTATCCCTCCCCTCCCCGCCCCGAGTTCAGTGAGAGACCACTCCATCACACTACATCACTGGGGTACCACCAGGTTCTAGATGATTAGCGATTCAAGCGGTGGGGCTGAGACTCCTCTAGCAGGATAGAGCAGAGCAAACAAACAGTCTCGGGGCTCCGGCTCAGGCAGGGTGGATTAACAAAATAGTCTATGTGCCCAGTCCCTTGGGCAGGGCGTAGCCACAAACAGTCTTGGGGCTCAGGCCCTCAAGCAGGGCAGAGCCACAAACAGTGTTAGGGCTTTGGCCCTCAAGCAGGGCAGAACAAACAGTCTAGGGTGGACGGGGTGTCTCTGACCCTGAAGACAGCCATCCATCTGACGGCTTGGCTCAGGTAGACGGCAGACAAATGCAGGCCTTTTGGCCTAAGTTGGGGAGGCTGCCACCCCAGGGATGGTTGGCAGTAGTGGTTAGGGGGACCTGGGCCCACTCTATTCCAGTGGGTCCCAGCCCAGGGCCCCAACAGTGGGGGAGTGTTCCGCCACTGTGTCAGTGGAGATCTGCCCAAAACACATTGACAAATGTTCAGGCAGCAACACAACTGGACTATATTGGCTGTCCCTGGACTACTTCCTACTCTCCCATTGTAAGGTATCTGTGGCTCAGGGTCATTGCCTGTGTCTTTGGGGTACAGGGTGAATAGCAGTCATGGCAGCTCTTCTTCTGGATCAGTCTCCTCCAGGAGGAGCAGGGCGTGGGGCAGCACAGGGTCAACTGCGGGATCTGCAGGGGGCTGGAGACATCTGCTCCCTTTCCTGGCTCAGACCTAACTGAATTAAAGGCTCCACCTTTTATACTTCCTGTCCCGCCTCTTAGCTTCCGACAGGAGGTACGAGCCCAGCCTGGCTCCGCCCACCAGGAATCAGATAGTGGTTCCTACCTCTTTGGCTCAGTGGGAGGCCACAATGATGTTCTTTATCTTTTTTTTTTTTTTTTATCCTTTGGGATAAGTAGTTGGATCTTTGGATTCTGTGTAAATATCTATCTGACTTTTAGCATTTGTCTGCCCACACAGCAGCTAATGCAGGGCAAACCAGAAATGCCCAGTGCCGTGGCTGCAACTTGCTTCAAAAGCCACTTTAATTGACACTAAATTAGCTGTGACCAGCTCAGCCCAGGGACTTCTCCCTCCTAGTGCATCAGTGGGAGCAACCAAACCCAAGGAAAGGGTGAGAATGAATGAGTTGCAGCCATAGTCCTGACCACTCCACACTGACCAGCTCAACTGGCTTGGGGTGCATGGGAGCACATATTGCGCCCTCTGAGGGAGGCCTTGTTTTGTACTCCCATGGGGAACCTACTGTACAGACTAAAGGCCAGGTGGGGAGGCTAGCTGAGCTAAATTCTGAAGGAGTCTAAGTTGTTATAATGTCTTCCTTCTTCCAGCCTACTTGAAATGTGTTAGTGCTGTCATCAGTGTAGAGGAAGGATGGTCATGGCACTGGACTGGGATTCAGGTGATGTGGGTTCAAATCCTAACTCTGCTACAGATTTCCTGAGTGACTTTGAGCAAGTCATGCAATCTCTCTGTGCCTCAGTTCTCCAGCTGTAAAATGGGGGATGATGCTATTTCCTTTCCCCCACCCTTTGTCTGTCTTGTCTATCCTGATTGCAAGCTCTTTGGGGTAGGGATCCTCTCTTACTGTGCAAATGTGCCCTGCCTAGTACAGCCGGCCCTGATCTTGATTGGAGCCTCAAGGTGCTATCGTAACACAAATATTAATAATAATATTTGAGGCTGCCACTGACCTCCTTGAGGGGGTCTGTCAGGAGAGTAGAGCAGCTGTAAAACCCAGTTGGGGCTCTACAAGAGCGCACAGGTGGAGACTAGTCAAAAGAGGCACTTAATCAGCACATTTCCCACTGGCTTAGGCCCAGTCCCTTCCACTCGGTGGCTGTGTCAGATGACTTTGGATCCTCAGGTGCCCCTGTTCCAGGCAGACTTACTGCCTCCAGTATCTTGCTGCCCAGCTCCTGCTGGCATATCAAGCCCTGCCCCTGAAAGTAGCTCACTGAGCCTGTGTCTGTTTGAGTGTCTAAGATGGTGTATCTCACATGAAAAGGACCCAGAAGGGAGGTGTTGTAGCAAGAAAAGCAGCTAAGAAAAGGGTGTCAAGAAATGTAACAATTATATAACTTGCACATTCTTACAGCTTCTTCCGGCAAATCGGCATGCAAATTACACCGATTAAGACTCCCTTATACAATATTTCTTTGTATCTCCCTCATGCAATGTGTAGCCCCACGTTTAATGCATACCAACCAAACCCTGCACTGAAGACAAAATTATGGATTTCCTCCTAGGTGTTTCTGTGGCACTTCACAAATATGAATGAAGTTATATTCGCAACTTTTGTGAGATGAGGCGCTATTATGATTCCCATTTTACAGCTGGGGAACTAAGGCCCAGAGAGATTAAGGCCAAAATTGTCAAGTTTCCATTAACATTGCATGCCCAATTTGAGATAAAAAGGACCTAATTTTTCAGAGTACTTAGCATTTTTATAGTACTTTATATGCTCAAAGCACAGCTCCCACTGACTTCAGTGGGGTTGTGAGTATTCAGCACTTCTGCAAATCTGGTGCTCTGTGTCACTTTCTGGGCACTTAGAAAATGTGGACCAGCCCTTAGAAGGAGATGAGACACACACTTTGTCAGCGGGATTCACAGCTATTTGCTGACAGCAGAGGAATGGTGAGACTCAAGCCTCTTGGGTTCAGTTCTAGATTTTGGAGGGCAGTGGTTATAAATCCTTCTGCTCCTGTACCCTCAGTCTGTCTCCAGCCCCCCCTCTACTTCTATCCATTCCCCACATTTCTGCCTCTCTTCCCTTCTGCTTCTATGCACCCCCTACCTATTGGCTTCTGCACCTATCCAACTCCATGCCCTTGGCTCCTGTCCCACTCCTCCTCTGTTCCTAACCAATCTCCTTCTCCCAGATCCTGCCCCCCACTCTCTGTTCATTTCTCAAATCCACACCCCTACACTTCTCAACCACCCACCCGTTTGCTCCCATCCCGTCCTAGCACCACTTCAGCTCCTGTTTCCCTCCCACTCTGTACTTCTATAACACCCCCATTCCTGCCTTTTGTCCCCCTTCCCCATCCACATACCCCATCCCCTTGCCCTCCTCTGCTTCTATACCTCCCCTTTGCTGCCCCCCCACCCTCTGTCTGAAATGAACTACTCACAGAATAAAGCACTTCACAACTACAAGTGGCAAAATCCCCTAATGAATTAAGCGTCACAAGACTCATGTGAAGTAAGTAAAGATTATCTCCATTTTACAGATGAGTAAACTGAGCCTCAGAGTCATTAAATGAGTAGCTCAAGGTAAGGCAATCGGTCTGTGGCAGAGTCGGAAACAGAATCCATATCTCCTAATGCCAATCCCGTATTTTATCCATCAGACCAGCTAGGTCATAACCTTTATTCTCCCCAGATACTCTTACACCCAACCCTAACAGTAACTCCGACAAAAGAAAACAAGATCTGTGTGGAGCTGCTGGGTGGGTAGAGGGAGGTGAGAAGCTTATTTGCATCAATTCCTTGCTCTGAGCTACAGTTGGGTGGGAAATGGTTTTCCTGTCCAGTGAAAATTTCAAGATTTCAAAAAATGGTCCCATCCCAAATTGGAATGAAAAGTTAAAAATCTCAAAAACTTTTATGAACCAAAAATCCAAAATAATTTTAGTTTGGGTCAGTTGAAATAGTTCATTTTCATCATTTTGAAACCTTTAGTTTTGACTTTGATCGTTTTTAATTTTTTTACTATAATTAACTAAATTTCTAAACATCAAGTTGTTTTGATCCACAAACTGGAACTTTTCACTTACAAAATGTTGAAATATTTTGTTTAGACAAATTTGAAACTTTTTTCAATATTTTTAAGTCAAGAAATTAATCAAAACTGCCCCTTTTCTGCCAAGAGGGTTTGTTTTGAGGAATCTTCATTTTCCAATGAAAAAATGTTCAGTTAAAAAATTCCCAGCCAGCTCTGCCCTGAGCATCTTCTAGCTCCCAACCACATAACAAGAGTGGATACCTCCGTCCCTCATATGCACCATACAGGACCAGTGACACCATCTGGAGCCAGGTTATATGGTCTTCCAGGGCAAATGATCCTGATCTAGCCATTATATATCTTTGAAAAGTAGGAGACTGCATAAATTGCTCACTCTGGAGATGAAAATTAGCTCTTTATTTATTACTTTTTAACATCAAAAAACGAGAAACTCTTTAACCACAGCTGTTGAGAGAAGTAGGCACAAAAAGCTGCTATGTCACCCACTTTGCTTATTGCCACCACTTTTCCTAACACTTGGTCAGAACAGCATTTTACTGCTTCTTTCTGCACTTTTCAGCAGTGCAGGAATATTTCCTATGAGGGCAACTCATCTACTTCAAACCTGTAAAGAGGCAAGATCTCTCAGAAGTGTTGTAGAGTCAATGAGAAATCAGCAAATGTCTAGTGACAGAGAGAAGGAGGCTGTGCAAACTATGCAAGCACCAAGTCAGCAGGGACATTCAGTGCGATCTTGAGAGAGAGACTTGTAGGGCTGAATTTTCAATAAGACATTCCTGAAACACACACCCCAACCAAAATTAATAGTTTGTGTGTGCATCTAATTAATTGCCTGCACATGTGCCCATAGCACATTATTAAATTATTACTTCTTAAGATTTATGATTGTGGTGTGGCAGGGTGGCTAAAAGAGTCCTCTCAGGAATTTCATTTAACATTCTTGCTCTAATTAGGCATCTAGAGTGAAAAACAATATGAAGAAATACTGGTTTAAAATTGTTTCAGCCCCAAAGGAGAAGAGGAGGGGGAAAAACCCACCAGAAAGTCACATTGCGCCACCTACTGGTACAATAGCAGGGAAAAAAGTGGATTTACTCAAGATGGGTGAAACTCACTGGTATTGGTTCCCAATGGTTTCTACAAGGCTTTCTGATGCATTCAGTTTTCAAGGGGTTGTCTAAAACCTGACATTTATTTCAAATCTTGTCAGATCATCAGGAGATTCAGGCTCCTCATCACCCTTTTGCTTTTAATGCTTTTCTTGGGTGAGGGCAGAGAGTGGTGTAGGGGCATTCTCTTTCCTTATTTTAGCATCTTTAGGGAAAGTTGATTCATTCATGCCTCAACCTTACCAAAAAAGAAAGGGCCAGATTTTTTAAAAGTATTTAGGCTTCTAGTGGGATTTTCAAAAGCATCTAGGAGCCAATTATCCATTGAAATCAATGAGTTTTAGGCACCTAAATTCCTTTGAACATTCCTTTAGGTGCCTAAATCCCTTCAAAAATCTGTCTCTAAAGAACTTGGTAATTCCTAGAGGAAAGGATTGAACAGCTTATCTGATGGCATAAATGGATGCCCTTGGGCGACAGCTTATTCTGCAATTCATCTTGCTCTATGCTCTTCTGCAACCCAACCTCCACCCCCTATATTTAGCTTCAGTTTGTTTACATAAGATGAAGATTTGAGAAATACCTTTGTAATGGAAGAGTAGTAATAAAAAATAAAAAATAAGCCATTTTCGGCATCACTTGACTGTGCTTCCTATGGGCACAGCACTTCTTAGTGCACCAAAATGGCTACATACAGGAAGGAGAGTATAGCATGCATGTTTCACCATGCATGTTGGTCTGACGCAGTAGGGAGCCATTGACTTCCTGCTGAATTGAAGAGCCCTTTGTAAAATATTTGTTCCCCATGTAGGTACTTATAGACTATAATCAAGTCACCCCTTAAACTTCTCTTTGCTGTGCAAAATAGATAGAGTTTCTTGAGTCTATCACAGGAGTGGGCAAACTTTTTGGCCTGAGGGCCACATCTGGGTATGGAAATTGTATGGCGGGCCATGAATACTCATGAAACTGGGGGTTGGGGTGCCAGAGGGGGTGAGGGCTCCGGCTGGGGGTGTCGGCTCTGCGGTGGGGCCAGAAATGAGGAGTTCAGGGTGTGGGAAGGGGCTCCGGGCTGGGGCAGGGGGTTGGGGTGCAGGGGTGTGTGTGTGAGGGCTCTGACTGGAGGTGTGGGCTCTGGGGTGGGGATGAGGGGTTGGGGGTGCAGGAGGGTGTTCCAGGCTGGGACCAAGGGGTTCGGAGAGCAGGAGGGGGGTCAGGGCTGGGGCAGGGGGTTGGGGTGCGGGAAAGGGTTAGGGGTGCAGGCTCTGGGCAGCACTTACCTCAAGCAGCTCCCGGAAGCAGCAGCAGGTCCCCCCTCCATCTCCTACATGGCGGCGCAGCCAGGCGGCTCTGGGCACTGCCCCGTCCATAGACGCCACCCCGGCCAATGGGAGCTGCGTGGGCAGTGTTTGGGGCAGAGGCAGCGTGTGGAGCCCCCTGGCTGCCCCTACACGTAGGAGCCAGAGGGGGGACATGCCGCTGCTTCCGGGAGCCGCGCAGAGCCACGGCATAAGCGGAGCGGGGCAAGCCCCCAGCCCCATTCTCGGCTGGAGCACTGGAGCAGGGCAAGCCCCAGACCCCACTCCCTGGAGGGAGCTCGAGGACCAGATTAAAACGTCTGAAGGGCCAGATGCGGCACCATATTTTTATTTGCAATATGGGTCTATCTCGTTCCTTGGCTACTATATTTTCCAACAAAAGATAATTGCTAATTTTCCTAATTTTGAAAGCATATTTATGTATTTGTTTACATATGTCTATGCATTTGTAGGGCGCTCTTCATCATAGTGCCAGTATATAACATATCAAATATATTAATAAATTGGAACAATGAATAAGCCATTTTCTGCATCTTTACTTTATTTATCTATATCGGGCCACATTTTTAAAAACAGCCTTAGTTTTTATGCCTGCAATTAATCACAGGCACAGTTTGGTTCACTTAGACATCTATATACCTAGCTGTGTCTGCAAATACTTTTGAGTGCCAGACTGTACCCCCAAACTGCAGGAGTAAATATGAAGAGCCAGTTAAGACTGGGCTGAAGAGCTGGCCCCAGATGATGTATGCACATATTGGTATCCCCTTTTTTAGTTATGAAATTAAAATCAGATTAAATGTTATTATGTGATTGCTCCCTTTGCCTGGGCAGAAACCAAGTTTAATCCTCATGCAGCCCCAGTGAAGTCAACACAGCTGCATGGGGGGCAATCCTCAGAACAATTTATGTCAGACAGAGGGTGCCCAACATTTGCATGTGCTAGATAGAAGTTGAACTATTTTGACGTCTGTAGTGTAACGAATAATATTTTCACACAGGCAAAAACTATTCTGAGCTTTAAAAAAAATTGCTAAAGGAAGCCTGCCACTTTTAAACCAGTCTGTCTTTTCCCTCTGGAGAACTTATGTGACCACAAAGCTAAACAAAAATCCTTCAGACCTGAATAACAGAGCAGTGGTGTCAGCCTAAGTGAAACTAATTTTGATTTATTCCATGGAAAGCTAAGCAGATGGCTTCTGCTCAGTTTACAGAAATACAAGTTGTGCTGCCTGACAGGTTTGGCTCCTCTGCATGATGGATATCAAATCGGATGTGGCCAAGTGGTAAGAAAAACACTTTGGAAAGTATTTATTTTTGGATGCTGTTATGTAACTGAATAACAGAGATCAAAAAGAAGTTTGTTTCTCTTGAACTTGTGTCTGTTCTGTCAACATCTTTAACTGTGATTTTAAAAAAATGCTTTAGTGAATTCTGTGCTGATAAAAGGTGAAGAAAAGAATGAATGCAAAGTACAGTAGCAATGCAGGCTCCCCCCAGACTGCCAACAGGAGTGCCAGCTGCAGCAGTGGTTTTGTGACGTGGACACGATGGCCAAAATTTTCAAAACTGGGTGCCTGAAGTTAGGCTCCCAAGTCCATATTTAGGTCCTTAAATAAGTGGTGTGATTTTCTGAAGTGCTGAACACTAAGAATCTAAAGTTCAATAGAAGCTGTTGGATGCTAAGGACTGAAAAATAGGGGTACTTATTTAGGGACCTAAACATGGACATAAGAACCTAACTTTAGGCACCTATTTATTTTAAATCTTGGGGTGGGATCTTCAGAAGCACCTAAATGACTGATGTTCCTAAGGCACTTTTAGGTGCTTGAGAAAAATCCCCTCCTTGACCTTTGCCATAAAGAACTGAAATGAGATGCATATTGAACAAGCAAACTCAGATGGAAGCAATTGTTATTCACTACTAGCCTGAATCATATTCACACCAGTGACTTAATGTTGAAAGGTTCCATAATACATTACCAGTTCCCCAAGCCATTCAGTTCCCACCACTTGTTACTTGTAAACATGATGGTAGATTCTGAAGTACCCACCATTTTCTACAAAGTGGTTGGGAAGTGAATAGTACAGAACTAATCTGCATAGGGCCGTTCCCCCGAATTAGGGGTCCGTGCTCCCGGTGTGGCATGGAGGTAGATTCCAGGGGAACTCCTTTTGGAGCAGCCAAAGGAGCTGGGGCAGGTGTGAAGCAAGAGGTTCTGTAGCTATGGAAAAGCTACTCTCCACCTCACTTCAGGGGAATCACAGAAGAGGCTGTGGACACTGGGCTCAAGTAACCTGCAAAGAACAGCCCTTAGTCATTCCACAACCTAGAGGTAAGAACTCTTCCCTCCTGACTTTCTTTGCATCTGCTCATGAAATGAAAAACAAGCAGAGAAAGCAGCTTCTTGGGATTATTCTTAATGATTTATATTTTCCTCCCTGACAGTAAAATTAATACCATTGTAACCCCTCACCACGCCAAACTACGTGGGTGTGATCCAAAGCCCATGCAAGTCAATGGCAAGATAACGATTTCAGTGGACTTTGGATTGGGCCCCATATCACTAGAATCATAAATATTGTTTTAAATTCTTATTTTGAAAGAGCTGTTTTGCCAGAAACATCTGCTGATGTTGCCTTTTTTTTCTACTTTCTATCTTTAGGCTGACAGTGTGTGGTTTTCTGTTGTTTTCTGAGAACACTACCCAGAATGTTAGTTTTGTTTTTACTAATTATCCTGGGTGATCACATAATGCTTTTCTTGGTTAATAATTGGCATTTTGTCAACGACAGGAGACAGAGTCATTGTAGGAAAGCATATGTGATAGTTTTATCAGGCAAGCAGCAGATGTGGGAAGATGGCATTGATTCCTAAGTGGGGAGGCAGAGAAAATGACCATCCTGACTTTTTGTGCATTCTGTTCTCCTTGACCTAATTTTTCTACTATTCTCTGCTTTTGAAATCCTTAGATGTAGGCATAGAAGCTTGTCACATGAACTGAGTCTAAATGGAGGTGACTTATGGCATAATTAATATAGTAATTAGAAAACTAGTTAAAAGAACCTTTTCCCAGGTAACATATATGTGTGTGTCGCTAATTAGCTATGCATTTCTAATTTGCCCTTTGTCATATTATCTAGGCTGTAATGTAGATAGCATCGTATCATCCACACGTATTTACATTGTGTAGGAATATACTATAGTTCAGAATATATGAAAGCACTTAAGTACTTTGTGGATCGGGACCAGAACACTTAGCACCTAGAAAGACTGACCATTGTGTGAGTAAACCAAAAAACATGAGTCATTTTTTATGTTGGGAAAAAAATATTTTCCACAAAATTCACTCAATGGGTTGTTCTCCTTTCCTGTTAAAGGATGGACTGAGACCAAGTATGTAAAGTTTCAACCTAAAAAGAAAATTTTATCAGAAAGTATGAGCAACTGAAAACGAAGTGGAAGTGGGTTTGCAACTTAAAATACAGTGTTTGCTAACAGATGGATTTGGGTGGTGTCTTGATGTGTGAAACCAACTCAAACCACAAGTTACATTTAACTAAATAAAAGCAACAGAGAGTCCTGTGGCATCGATGTTTCTCATCTCTTTCGTGTTTCCAAGCTTGTAATGCAAAGAAAAAAACAGTCATACATTATTTGGCAGACACTGGACTGTTTGTAGTTTATAACAATATTTGCTTCTAAAAGTAATGTTAGTAAATGATGGTAAGATGAACCATTGTTTTTTAGCAATACAAAAATAAAGACCTAACACAATATTTGATATTTTTTTCTATCAATCATTCTGATAACTTTGTTGGTGGATGCAGGGGTGGAAAGAGCTAATTCATAAAAACACAAAGTAATAAATATACTACTGTAAATGTGGACTAAATCCTTTGGCTACATGGTACTACTTCAGATTTACACTAGTGTTTTAGAGCAGAACTTGCCCTCAAAAAAGTGATGAAGTACTCCTTTGTACTGTACATATGCTCAATACTGTTTTATTAAGGTGCCTTCTTAACTGCATCCCCAATATTTACAATACTCCTCATCTGAGCATGAAAAAGTGTGATTCTATGCGCTTGTCATTTTCCTCTTAGATCAAGTAACATCATGGCTCCTCAATGTTCCTTCTTCCATCCCCACTTTCACTGTTTTTTTTTTCTTTTATTCATCTCCCTGTTATCTTGGCAAGTCCAATGACTGACATTTCCTTGATACATTCATTCTGAGTAGCTTGCCCTGTTGTTTCATTTATCAGCTATTTGTTTGAAAGGAATTAACTATTCATCCGTATTTGTTACAAACTAATAAAATAAGTGCAAATTTTTAGCAGGTTTATTATTGTATCAGGTATTTCTCATAAAGTATAATTTAGTTAGGAATTTTTATCATCAAAGCAGGAAATGTCTTTGACTTTTCCATGCTTAGTTAAAACTTTAAAATGCTATTGACAATTCTTGGAAGCTTTTTATTGGAGGGGGAGCGAATTTATTTAGAACCAATTCTTCTTATCATTTTTTTTTCTTTTCAGGCATTATCTATTTTTTTCTTTTTATTACAGGGGACATTTGCATTAATAAAGTTCATTTGGATCTGCTGGTTATTCTCCATCTGAAGTCACAGTCTTCTATTTGTGACTTCACAATGAGTTGTGGTGGAGTCGATGACTGTGACACAGAAGAAATACAAGCAGATGAATGTTAAGAAACTAAATTCCAAACTTGTGAGAGAGTGGGGATTTCCTTAAAGCCCAGTGCATTCTGGGGCATGAGTTCAAGAGCCCGCCAAGGGTTTTAAGGCCAACCAAGTGGTATTAATAGCAGAGGAAGCACAAGCCCTTTCCACTTATACTGTTGCAGAAAGGGGTAAAGGCAAGCAGAACACCAATTCTTCAGAAGATGCCTGATAATGAAGATTTGGACTCAGCAGGTCTACTTTGCTGGCTCACTGAATAAATGGAATAGGTGAGGCAGACCAATCAGATATCAAAGAGCCAAGAGTAAGCCTGCTGACCGCTGCCTGAAGACCCTAAAAAGGAAAGGATGATAGGAGCAATTGAATCTGCTCCACCAGAAGACAAGTGACCAGAGGGAGGGGAAGGAAAATCTGAATGAGTCATCAGTTTTGTAACAAATACAATCTTGCCAAGTGAACTTTAGCTTTGAGTATTCAGATTCCCATAAACCCTAAAGTTAAATTGGAGGTCATAAAACCAGGCAACTCACACAATATAAGATTGTCCAAAACTCACTATGAACCAATACAGCTGGTGTTCACACAGCCCAAGAATTAACACACTCTTATTTGCAAGAATAGCCATTCCAAGCTATAACTGGATCCCCAGGGTACAACCTGGAACTGGGGTACCGCTGTGCCCTCTTAACTCTGCAGCTTGAGTTGTCTCTCACAATGCTTTGCTAATGACAAGCAGCAAACCCCTCCGGGCGCTATCATCATTCAGTACAACAGCATGTGGACCCCACACCCAGCTAGATTGAATGAGCCACTCACAAATCACACAGAGAAAGGCACCAGTCTGTTCCCCCCAACTCCACACCCTTGTACCCCCAGAACTATACCAGTTTGCCCTGGTCAGAAGCCTGACCAGTGTAAGTTCATTACCCAATCCGCCCCTCCCTCGATGTGGAAAGGACAGACACTAGCCTTTGTGACCTGAGCTGAGATTTCCCAAGCACTTCAACCAAAACACACTGTTTTAAGTAAAATATAAAACAGATTTATTAACTACAAAAAGATAGATTTTAAATTATTATAAGTGGGAGGCACAAAAGGTCAGAGATGGTTACCCAAGAAAATAAAAGGTAAGCACGCAATCTAAATCTTAAACCTTATTAGACTAGGCAGTATTTGAATCAAGCAGTTTTCTCACCCCACTGGATGTTGCAGGTCAGTTATAGTTCTTAAAACACAGGCTTCCCCTTTAAGCTTAAAACCAGTCTCCTCAGTTCAAGTCTTTCTCTTCCCAGTGTTCTTGTTGCTTCCAGCGTAGGTGGGGGAGGAGAAAGGTCAAAGCATGATGCCACTGTCCCCTATTTTATATCCTCAGTCCATGTGCTTGGAAAACACTAGCCCAGACATGTCCTGGTGGCAGGGGCGGCTCTATGTTTTTTGCCGCCCCAAGCAGGGCAGTCAGGCGGCCTTCGGCGGCATGCCTGCGGGCGGTCCGCGGTCACACGGATTCGGCGGCGTTTCTGCGGGTGATCTGCCGGTTCCGCGCCTTCGGCTTACCCGCCGTCAAATTGCCGCCAAAACCACGGGACTGGCGGACCTCCTGCAGGCACGCCACCGAAGGCCATCTGACTGCCGCCCTCCCAGCGACCAGCAGGCCGTCCCCCCCGCGGCTTGCCATCCCAGGCACACGCTTGCTGCGCTGGTGCCTGGAGCCGCCCCTGCCTGGTGGGCTTTGTTGAGTCACAGAGTTGAGCAATCCCTCATTGTGTGATGCTTTTGCAGCCCTCTTACAGTATTGTAAACCCCTTGTTTACAACTTCCCTGCTGGGAGTGGATCACCACCTAGCAGTAGAGACTCTCAAACTTACAACATATTTCAGTAACAACCATACAGCAAAATCCCATAACTTCATATACAGTAATGATATATATATTTGGATAGAACAATGGGTTTCAGCAGATCATGACCTTTCACATGATATCTTATATGGCATGTTTTGTATGAAATATATCATAATTATGACAGGAGTGAGTATGGGGATTCCAGGGTGCTGCTTTGAGGTACAAAGTGTCATAGAAGCACATTGCTATTCTTAGCTCTTATGAAACTACAATGTATTATTACTATATATTCCATAATGATAACAATAAATTAGTATTTATTTACTTACTGTGTATCGTAAAATATTACAGTAGACCCACAGACTTTCATACCAATGATAACACGGTACCCTTGTCACTTTCTACTTATTGTTCAATCATTTTCACAGTCCTGTGGGTAAGGAGAAAATGACTCACTCTTAGATTCACCAAGCAGGGTTAAAGTAAAGAAATGGTTGCAACCATGCTTAGCACAAGTAAAATATCTAACTAATACCACATTAGAAAACATCTCCGACAATAATGGCCATTTTGTAATGTCTTGGCATGATCACATGGAATCACAGAGTGGTGGTGATGTGGTTTTCTTTATTTTCCATTGGTACTCATTGAGTTCTTATTCTGATTAACTTTTTTTCCCTTTCCCTTTTACATTACTGGAAGCAGAAGGCGATACCCCTGGCTCCTGTACCGTTGGTAAGCTTGGTTCATTTGTCCTTTGCATTTTTTTTTTTGATAGTTGAATGTTTCTTGCCTATATGAATACATCCAGAGGGACATCGAAAGTTTAAATGCATGCAACTAATGAATGAAAATTAGCAAAATTCTGCTCTCATTTACACCAGTTTAAATCTGAAATTGACTCAGTTGTCTTAAAGTTCTACCCTTATACCCGTACCTCCCTATTGACAGCAGACTAGTGGCAAAGTAGGGAATAAAACTCAGGTCTCCTAAGTCCCATTTTAGTGCTTTATCTACCAGGCTATACTGCCTGAAGGTTTGGGAATTGTTTTTTAATATAGCATGTTCTTAAGTGCTTTTCTGGATCATGGCTTTATTTAGGATCCTATATAGGTACCTAACTCTAGGCACCCAATCTTGAAAAAAAAATTCATTCACTTTTGTTTATTTTGACTATTTAAAACTTTAATTGTAGAACCTCGGGGGTGGGGAGGGTACCAGGAGCCTTTTTCCCTCCATCTCTCTTGTGTCCTGACCCACCACAATCTCTGACATTGTGACAAAGGGGGAATCCCAGGAGTCAGTGGTGATGTTTTTAGGAAGTTATAGGTGTTTGTAAACAGTTTATCATCAAAGCTGTTATGAAAATTTTACTATAGCATTAGCTATCAAGTAATCTCTATAATAATAAGTATTTTTGTCCAACCTTCCATCGGAGGATTTCAAGGCAATTAATAAATTGATTAGCTGTTACACAGCATTCATTGGCCAGATTTTGCTCTCCGTTATTCTGGCTTTACATCACTATTACTGGTATCAGAAACTGGCCCAATATCTTCAAAGTGGTGAACACACATTAATTAATCCACTAGAAATCAGCACTCTAGCTATGAGTACTGTATATACTCGTTCATTAGCTTGTTTGTTTATAAGCCAACCCCCCACGATGGATAGGTAAAAATAGCAAAAACTGTATGACCCTTTCATAAGCCACCCTATATTTCAGGGGTTGGCAAACTTTGGCTCCTGGCCCGTTAGGGTAAGCTGCTAGTGGGCCTGGACTTTTTGTTTACCTGGAGGGTTCACAGGCACGGAGCCCCTCAGTTCCCAGTTGCCGCGGTTTGCCATTCCCAGCCAATGGGTGCTGCAGGAAGTGACCAGTTTGCCGTTCCCAGCCAAAGGGAGCTGCGGGAAGTGGCGCCACTTCCCACAGCTCCCATTGGCTGGGAACTGCAAACCGCGGCCACTGGGAGCTGAGGGGCTCTGTGCCTGTGGACGCTCCAAGTAAACAAAATGTCCCGACCTGCCAGCGGCTTACCCTGACGGGCCGGGAGCCAAAGTTTTCCAACCCTGCTATATTTTAAAAGCTGGCATCACAAGAAACACTCAAAAGTTTTGCTAGAATTATTTTAATGTAATCTAATGAAAGACCTGTTGTTGTTATAATAATAACTGAACAAATATGTATTCACCTTCAAAATTACAGTCAATATTTAAAATCAGTAAATGGATATTTAAAACAAGTAACTTAGAACAATATGAGACTTTAAAAAGTCTTAAAATCCTTCAAAGTCTGAATCCGTCTCTGATTCACCAAACAGTTCATTAAACTCGGCTTCAGTCACAGCTGCACCTGCATTGTCATCATAGATGTTGGCAGTGTCGTCTTCAGACTCAGATTCCTTCTCATCATCAGCCTCTGTTGTGTCATCATCAAATATGGCATCAACTTCTGACCCATCGAGTGCATTGCTGATACAGCATTTCCTAAATGATTTTTCAATCATTTCCGAGGGAATGGACACCCATGCATCCTTGATCCACTGGGCGACCAGATTGATTTCGGGCTTCATAAGATTCCCACCTTTTGTCAACTTCGCCATGCCTGAACACATCCATTCAGACCACATTTTGCATAGCCTGTCTTTAAAGGGTTTGTTCAGGCAGACATCAAGCGGTTGTAGAACTGAAGTTAAGCCTCGAGGTATTACAGCCAAAGTAGTTTTCATATTTTTGGCCACATTTTTCACCTCATCCATCTTGTGTGCCCTGAACATGTCCCAAATGAGCATAGCAGGTTTCTTTAAAAGTGCTCCTCTTATTCCACACTTTTTCCAGCCATTCAATAGTCCCACTTTCATCCATCCATCCCTTTTTGTGTGCACGTATGATGACACCAGCAGGAAATTTCATGTTTTTAGGCAAAGTTTTTCTTTTAAAAATAACAACAGGAGGGAGCTTTGATTGATTTGCAAAACACAATAAAACCACCATAAAATGGATTTTTTCATGGCCAGTGGTTTTAATTAAAACTGTTTTTTGACCAACACTGGTTACCATTATATTGCTCGGGAGAGCGAATGTCATCGGTGTTTTATCCATATTTCCTATTTGTGACAGTTCAAATGCATATTCCTTTCGATATTTTATAATAAACCTTTGGAAAGATTCAATTTTTTTCTTCCAGATCTCTCGGCAGCTTTTGTGCTATCTTTGTTCGCTGACGAAGACAGAGACCATGATGGTTCATGAAGCGAGTACACCAACCCGCTGATGCGACAAACATCGATGGCTTTACTGACTTGTATTTGTCATCTTTCGACATTTGCAGAACACACAGACGAATTCCATTTCTAGTGACAATGTACCCATTTTGTCAACATTCAACAACCCAATTACTGAGATCTTTCTCCAGCTCAGGAAATGAATCGCACCTAGTTGGACATTTTTTCTTGCTTCTTGGCATGTCTTTTAGTGTTGTTTTATTTTTTCACCATTCTTTTACTTGCTTCTCATTGATACAGAATTCACAAGCAGCGGCACAATTATTGTTTGCTTCTGCATATTCAAGTTGAACGCTGCGTGATAAGCAGACCTTTTTCTTTTGATTTCACCGTTGTTCATTTTAAATACTAGTATGAAAATAGATTATTATTATTGTAGTTTATAGATTTTGTAGGACTTTATATAGGAATGTCACCTGCTTTATCACTGTCAAATTATTATTGTTCTTTGTTTATTTCAAAGCAGCCCTGTAGATTGGCATGTCTGTGGGGATAACAGGCTATTTCAATTTTATTCGGTATTCCATCGATTCTGCGCATTATATTTTCATATTGGCTCGAGATTTATGAGGTCCATTGGTAGAAATGCATAAAGAGATCAAATTACACAGTAGCGGACTGACACCAGTGCTATAGTACTATCATTCATTGTGTTTTTCTGATTGACTTGTAAGGCATAGCATTTTGTGAAATGCATGGGTCAAATGTCATGCAGATCTGAAGCACTGCTCTTTTAGTATTCCTTTCAAGCCAATGGCGCGCCACTTCCCGCAGCTCCCATTGGGCTGGGAACGGCGAACTGCAGCCACAGGGAGCTGAGGGGCTCCATGCCTGCAGACGCTCCAGGTAAACAAAACGACAATGTAGTAGATATTCAATTCAATGATTCCATAGAGTTTAAAATCATCAAATTTTGGTGTAGACCCATTTATAAGCCAACCCCCGCTCTTTGATGCGTCACTTTTTTACCAAAAATATTCGGCTTCTGAATATATACAGTATATGTTTTTTATTACTCCTTTTAAATTGCAAACCTACTTGACTCAGTACCTTCTTTCAGAGCACAGAATAGGAACAACAAGTCCTCTCAGACCTGCAATGTGTTTATTCCTGGAGCATTTGGAACCCATTATTGCAACTAAATATGGTAATAGTATTTACTTGTCAACCTATTTAAGCTTGATTATTTTACTAAGAAGAGCGTGGATACCCATCATCATTTCCTTCTTGTTCCTTTTACAGACTCTCAGCTGACATAAAAATTAGCAATAATTTTCATACCAGTGCCCTTCTCTCATCTATAAGCTGTGATTAATCAATTCTGGAACCACTGATAAGACAAAAAAAATTTGTTTTACTAAGCTGAAGGTCTACCCTTCAGGCTTGAAAATTCACAGAATTTTTTTAAACATCAAAATCTCAATACATTTTTAAATGCTAGGAGTGAGGATTGTGAAGTTTGTGGTTTCTGCTCTTGCTTTGGCTTTATGTAACACAAAACCAACTTTTATATTTTTAACAGGGCTTTGGAGCTGTGCTCCGGAGCAAGCTCCAGGCAAAAACCTGCAGCTCCACTGCTCCGGAGCTGCTCCGCACTCCGGCTCTGGGCTCCGCTCCAAAGCCCTGATTTTTAAACTGAACATTCCAGTTCATATAAACTAGTCAGTGGTTTGGGGTATTTTGGAAACAATAACTGAAAGAGGGTGTTGTTTCATTCTGAAAGGCAGTGGTAAATTTTGTTCAACAAACTTTCTATACTGATTTTAGTATATGGCTAGACTATGCACACAACTAAGGCATTCTGACTTGACAGATCAAATATAACCGAAAATGATGCTTCCACAGGAGTAATTTAGTCAATGATCCATGTGTTAAGTATTCTGTAGGGACTTGATATCGTTGGCCTCATCTAAAGCCAATTGAAGTCAATGGGGGACTTTTTATTGACTTCAGTGGGCTTTAACTCAGACCACATGGGAGCACAAAATCAGTCAGAAATATGCATTTTAAAATGTCCTTTTCTACAGTTTTAATGATAAACCATAAAGACTGACACAGAGCATTATGGATAATGAAATAAAGGATACGTATTGCAAAAACGACTATCTGTACATTTTCATGATAGCTAAGATGCTCATATTTTCAAGCTGAAAAATCAGGCACCAGTCTATCAATATTTTTAAGAGTGCAAAATATTCACTCAAAAGACAATTATACTTTTTTAAAAGTATATTGGTGTCACTACTACCAGCTTCTGACTCAAAAGCAACATATGCATATTTTGGAGGATTTTTCCCTCATAAACTATTAATGTTCTGAGTGAATCTATCATGAAACAATAAACAGGTGTCTTAACCTTTATTTTGAGCAAATGAACAGTTCTGATAGTATATAAACTCATCAGAATTTTTTCTTTTCACTCCAGACATTGTTCATCACACTGAACACTCATTCCCCTGGATTGTTTGCTCCTGGTAAACACAGAGCAAATTCAACTTAGTATGGCACTATGTCCTGAACAAACATTTTATTATAAAGAAAAAATCTGAACATGTTGACTGATTAAATGAAAAACCAGTATATCCCAGGTATCTCAAAAAGAAGTTCCTGGGATACCAAAACATCATATGAAAAAACAGGCCATTTCTGGAAAAAGCAGGATATAGGGTTTTGTTAACAGTAGCTCAAATTGGAAAAAATAATTTCAGTGGTTCTCAACTCTCAAGCACTTCCATGAGATTTTTCTTAAAATAAATTTTTAAAAAACAAAACAGAAGACATTTGCACCCAAAGTACATTCTGTATACACTATTCATATATTTTCCTCCTGTAATACTACATGTATAGTTAATTAAAATTAACTATTTCCATTCAGTACATCTGTCTCTGACAGACTTAATTTTCAAAACAAAAATAATAATATTTTCCTCCACAAAATAAGAACATCAAAATAACCTTAATTTTTGAACAAGCAACTAAACTCGTATCAAGAGTGATAAAGTTGCTGCTTTCCTTGAACTGTGATTAATAATAATTGCTTAAACCAAGATGTTTGTTCAACAGTGGAGTAGCTATATAGTGTGGTTTCAGACTTAAACCACTAGGGCAATACAATTGAAAGCAACAGAAAACAAAGGCCTAGATCCTCAGCTAGTGTAAGGGTAGTTCCTGACCTATTTCAATTTACACTGACAGAGGATGTGATTCAAAGTGTGTTCCTTTAGTCTTTACTATTTGTTTACTGAGAGGATTCTTTTTGTGGCTGTGCAAATTCTGAGGCAATAGTACATCATCAGATGAGCCTGCTCATCAGAACTTCCGCCTCACAATTTTCCATTCAAAAACAAGTAGAAAACAAAAAAATTACTTCATATTACTGGGAAAGGGTTTTTTCCCCATCTTTTTCCCATACCCTAGCTCCCAAGTGATAACACTCTGCTTTAAAGAAAGGTATAAAACCTCAATAACGGACAATTATGCTATTTTCTGCCTGTGTGAGATGTCTTCCCAGCCCCAGACAGTTACTGGTTGGCTTATGACTTGAAATATGAGTGCTGATATCTCATTAATATTTTTAGCTAATGCAAATGTGAATAATGTTCATATAAAAACAACAAGGAGTATTTGTGGCACCTTAGAGACTAACAAATTTATTTGGGCATAAGCTTTCGTGGGCTAAAACCCACTTCATCAGATGCATGGAGTGGAAAATACAGTAGGAAGATATATATACATAGTCCATGAAAAGATTGGGGTTGCCTTACCAATTCTAATGAGACAATAGCCCACTTTAATTGAATTGTCTGAGTTCACTATCTTATATTAAAGCACTGTCCCTTAAACTTATATGCACCAATTTAATCATTATTTCTTTCCTTTTGTTTCCAAAAATCTATTTTGTTTAATTAAATGTATAGACTCAGAAGAAATCTTGAGTTTGTGTTTTAGCAAACAACCCAAATTTTGAACAAATTAATGGAGATTCTATCATTGGTCAATTACAATTATTTAATTAATGATATACCTTTATATCATATTGATCCATTTGTTCTCATAGAAAATTACGAGAGGGACCATAAAAACTAAAAAAACACAAAAGTTGAAAAAAAAAGAGTTTTAAGCCTCATTTGTTTGAAAAGTTTCACGAGTATTCTTTTCTTTAATTAAATCAGTGTGCCTGTCTCTGTCAAGTGTGGACACCAGACTCAGACCAATGCTTTTGCTGTCATCTGGTGGACTGCAGTATTGCTTTGTTCTAAACAGGGCATCTATTGTTGAAATGAGTTCCCCAGTTTAGCCCTGAAATTCCTCTCAGTGTCTCCTATGGGATAACACATATTTGTTCCTCATCTTACACAGGGCAGAAGTGATTGCAGATGTGCTGATTATGTCAAAACGCAGGTGTGTGAAATACAGAAGTGAAGGTTCTCTAGTGGTACTCTACTACTATTAATTAATAATAATGCTTTGCATTTATAAAGTACCTTCCATCCCAGGATCTAAAAACATTTTATGAATTCATAAGTTTCCCAAACTACACCTCTGTTGGGTACTTGAGCATTATCATTCTCATTTTACAGCAAGAAAAACTGAGGTACACAGCTAGTTAGTAATTTGCTCAAGGTCATACAGCAAGCCATTGACAGAACTATGACTAGAACCAACGATTCCTAACTCCCAGTTACTTGCCCTAAGCACTAAACATATTCTGTTCTTTCAAATGTGTAAAGAGTAGCAGGTTCCTACCAAAAGCAAATAAAGCACACCAATTAAGCAACAAAAAAGAATATTATAAATGCCTTTCACAATAGTGTATCTGAAATTATAGTGAATCCATCAAGTTTAGATAAAATTAATGTTGCTTACTACCAACAACTTGAAGCACAACTTTACTTAGTAACATTTTTTCAGTTATTTCATATCTTTTAATGATGGTAATATCTCACTTTCATGTTTTAGTTGCAATCTGTCCTGTAAAAATTACAGAAGTTAATTGGACATCATTTCTTACAGCAGTAGACTACTCCTCTGATTAATAAATGTAATATAAGCATCAAAAAGGGAGAGGGACATCAACTGAACAGAAAATTACTCCCTCTGTCGCCCTGGACAAGTTATCTACCAGCTCTAGGCCTCAGTTCCCTGATTATAAAATGAAGATAATAATTCCTCAGAGGGGTGTAGTTAATTAGTTAATAATCTACCATAAAGTACTTTGAACATGAAAACCACTGCAAAAATTGTGGAGACCACTAACATGGATTTAGTTTAATTGTGCAAGGGGCTCGCATTCCATGGTGATGAACACAATATAAACATCTAGATATGAGGTTCTCAAACTTCAATACATCGAGACCCCCTTCTGACAACAAAAATTGCTACACGACCCCAGGTGGGGGGACCAAAGTCTGAGCCTGCCTGAGCCTTGCCGTCCCAGACACAGGGGCCAGAGCCAAAGCCAAAGCCAGAGCCCCACTGCTCTGGATGGGAGAGACAAAGCCAAATCCCAAGGGCTTCAGCCCCAGGCAGGGGGCCTGTACCCTGAGGCCCTCCCCCCCCACACACACACACACACGCACTCAGTCCTGAAGCCCTTGGGCTTTGGCCCCGGACAGTGGGGCTCAGGCTTCGGCCCTGGGCCCCAGCAAGGCTAATACCAGCCCTTGGCAACCCCAGTTTGACAACTGATCTAGATAGATGACTATGTTAGATTGGATAAAGTGCTAACTACTAATGTGCTTTCACAAGAGAATTGTACAACTCCATTTTTAAATGGCTGCTATGGAAAGAAAAAGATCTAATAATAAGGGCCAGATTCTCGCTTACGCTAAGGCCCCTTTACACTACCACAGTGGTGTAAAGAAACTTAACTGTAAATAAGAATCTGGACCTAAAACTGGTATGGTTTTTTAATGTGCAAAAAACAGTATAAACCCTCTAAACTAGTGTCAAACTCATACATATTTTGCTGTGAGAAAAACAGTGCTTTTACTTTATCATGTCATTTCATGTATGCTTCTAAAAATAAATAACATTTATTTTATCCTGCTGCTTTGGTTTTGTGTTTTTGCTTAATATGTGGTGCACAATATTAGTTTAAACAAACCTTGGGAGGGTCTAAGTTTCAGTTTTATTCAGCACTAACCAAAACATGTGCTCATTTGTCCATATTAGGGCTGTTGATTAATCGCAGTGAACTCACTCGATTATCTCACAAAAATTAATCGTGATTAATCATGCTGTTAAACAATAGAATACAAATTGAAATGTATTAAATATTTTTGATGTTTTTCTACATTTTCAAATATATCTATTTCAATTACAACACAGAATACAAAGTGTACAGTGCTTACTTTATATTTATTTTTATTACAAATATTTGCAGTGTAAAAAACAAAAGAAATAGTATTTTTCAATTCACCTAATACAAGTTCTGTAGTACAATCTCTTTATCATGAAAGTTGAACTTACAAATGTATTGTAAGCCCTAAGTTATATATTTGAATATGTAGAAAAACATCAAAAATATTTCAATAAATGGTATTCTATTATTTTAATAGCGTGATTAATCATGATTAATTTTTTAATTGCTTTACAGCCCTAGTCCAAACAAGTTCCAAAATATTATAAACAAGGGACCTCAATGATTTCAAGTTCTTTCAAATTATTCTAGGGCTAGTAATCTTTAGCTCTCCATTTTCTGAGTTAACAATGACAGGTTTCAGAGTAGCAGCCGTGTTAGTCTGTATCCACAAAAATAACAGGAGTACTTGTGGCACCTTAGAGACTAACAAATTTATTAGAGCATAAGCTTTCGTGGGCTACAGCCCACTTCTTCGGATGCATATAGAGTGGAACATATATTGGGGAGATATATATGCACACATACAGAGAACATGAACAGGCGGGAGTTGTCTTACCAAGTCTGAGAGGCCAATTAAGTAAGAGAAAAAAACTTTTGAAGTGATAATCAAGATAGCCCAGTACAGACAGTTTGATAAGAAGTGTGAGAATACTTACAAGGGGAGATAGAAACTATCTATCTTAATTGGCCTCTCAGAGTTGGTAAAACAACTCCCACCTGTTCATGCTCTCTATATGTGTGCATATATATCTCCTCAATATATGTTCCACTCTATATGCATCCGAAGAAGTGGGCTATAGCCCACGAAAGCTTATGCTCTAATAAATTTGTTAGTCTCTAAGGTGCCACAAGTACTCCTGTTATTTTTGTGGATACAGACTAACACGGCTGCTACTCTGAAACCTGTCATTGTTAACTCAGAAAATGGAGAGCTAAAGATTACTAGCCCTAGAATAATTTGAAAGAACTTGAAATCATTGAGGTCCCTTGTTTATAATATTTTGGAACATGTTTGGACTAGGGCTGTAAAGCAATTAAAAAAATTAATCATGAGATTAGAAGCCATGTATCTCCCCTTATAAGTATTCTCACACTTCTTATCAAACTGTCTGTACTAGGCTATCTTGATTATCACTTCAAAAGTTTTTTTCTCTTACTTAATTGGCCTCTCAGACTTGGTAAGACAACTCCCATCTGTTCATGCTCTCTGTATGTGTGCATATATATCTCCTCAATATATGTTCCACTCTATATGCATCCGAAGAAGTGGGCTGTAGCCCACGAAAGTTTATGCTCTAATAAATTTGTTAGTCTCTAAGGTGCCACAAGTACTCCTGTTATTTTTGAGTTAACAATAATAATCATTTTACACTTTAGCTCTAAGCTAAACAATGGCATGTGTAATTAAGTATTCCTGGCTTTATTGGACCTGATTTTTGCGGATACAGACTAACATGGCTGCTACTCTGAAACCTGTCATTGTTAACTCAGAAAATGGAGAGCTAAAGATTACTAGCCCTAGAATAATTTGAAAGAACTTGAAATCATTGAGGTCCCTTGTTTATAATATTTTGGAACATGTTTGGACTAGGGCTGTAAAGCAATTAAAAAAATTAATCATGAGATTAGAAGCCATGTATCTCCCCTTATAAGTATTCTCACACTTCTTATCAAACTGTCTGTACTAGGCTATCTTGATTATCACTTCAAAAGTTTTTTTCTCTTACTTAATTGGCCTCTCAGACTTGGTAAGACAACTCCCATCTGTTCATGCTCTCTGTATGTGTGCATATATATCTCCTCAATATATGTTCCACTCTATATGCATCCGAAGAAGTGGGCTGTAGCCCACGAAAGCTTATGCTCTAATAAATTTGTTAGTCTCTAAGGTGCCACAAGTACTCCTGTTATTTTTGAGTTAACAATAATAATCATTTTACACTTTAGCTCTAAGCTAAACAATGGCATGTGTAATTAAGTATTCCTGGCTTTATTGGACCTGATTCTCCCCTCTGTTATACCAGATTAAACTCAGCACCACAGAGTGCAGGATCAGAGCTTCCTAACTTCAGCTGGGCTATTTGCGCAAGCATGGTGACCCAGTTCCGGCCCAATGTTTGTAATGTGTGATATAAGGGCACTTACTGCAATCAGACACTCTCCAGCGTGAGAGCAGAAAATACCAGACATACCAACTCTTGCCAGTTTATTGGATTTCTAACTGAAAGTAAGCCTCACTCATGATAGAACTCTCAAATCTCAGGAATTTTTTTTCTACTGGCGTGATTCACATGAAGCTTCTCATAAATTGACAAGAAGAAATCTTGTGCAGCTTCCCTGTGTTCAGAAGACATAATCTGGCATGTGAACAATCACGGTTCCTAGGGGCTTAGCTGAGCAACAGGCATGTGTGTAGTCAGCTTTTGCATTGGACTCAGCGTCAGCGGCATCTCTGTTGAGCTCCCTGTTTGTGTCCCAGTAGCTGGGGTGGGGCTGGGCCAGGCCAGACTTAGGGGTTGGAGACATGGGTGACTGCCCAGGGCACTGAGGTCAGGGGGGCGCCATCAGAGTACTGCCTGTGTGGGAGTGAGTGCAGGCAAGCCTGGGTCTGGAGGCCCTATCCAGCCAGGTGGGGAGCGGGCAATGCCACCCAGAGCTGCCAGCCTGGCCAGGAGAGGCAGGCAGCAGGACTCACCTCTGCGTAGTCAGTGGGCCAACCCTGGTCCTTCCCTTTCCATGTGCAGTAAGGTCAGGGTGTGTATGGCTGAGGGAGCCCCCAGGCTCAGAAACTCATCCCTGAGCAGCCCGGCCTGAGTGGCCAGAGAGCAGCAGCTGCTGGCCAGGCGCCCAGCTCTGAAGGCAGCACCACCACCAGCAACAGTGCAGAAAGAAGGGTGGCATGGTCTGGTATTGCCACCCTTCCTTCTGCATTGCTGCTGCTGGCAGTCCTGCCTTCAGAGGTGGGCACCAGACCAACAGCCACCGCTCTCTGGCTGCCCAGCTCTGAAGGCAGTGCTGCTGCCAGCTACAGCCCAGAAGGCATACCATGCCACCCTTCCTTCTGCACTGCTACTGGTGGCGGCGTTGCCTTCAGAACTGGACACTCAGGCAGCAGCTGCCACTCTCCAGGCACTATGGGGCACCATGGTCAAGAGGAGCGAGGCTGTGCGAGGTCAGGGCAATGGGACGTTGGGGCAGCAGACCCTGGGAGTGATGTGGAGCCCAGGGAGGCAGCTGCAGCCAGATGGGGTGCTTAGGGAGATAGCGAGATCTATGGGGAACCAAAAGAGGCGAGGGGGAGGGGTGATGGGGGATGAGTCACGCCATAGTATCAGATGTATCACAATTGTGCTTCATCTGATCTATGAGCTAAAAAACAAAGGGCTGATTTTCCATTGCCTTGTACCTAGAGCTGTCCTTTAGACCTATGAAAAATGGGTGTAAGATGTAACAAAACTGGTTTTTATATTCACTTCACTTTACATATGGCACAAAGCAGTGAAGAATCAGCCACATAATCTCCTGTTTCATTGTTCACAGAAGACCCCAACTGTTCAAGGGCCAACCCTGTCTTTGAGAGCTTCCTGTTTAATCAAGACTACCTCAAAGAGCTCAAAGAAGAGTGAATACTTATACTTCCCTTACTTCTATATATGGGCAGAAGATGGTTATCTGACATATCTCGGACAATATGATAGATTTTTAAAATAATCTGGCAATAACAAGTAGGATTTCTAAAAGATTTTTGTAAAGCATTTTCAGGTGCAGTCATATAGTTTTTGCAAAGAGCTCTGACCTGTTAGAAAGTAAAGAAGCCACTAGTGAGGTTTATAACCATCAATAGATCTATATTGGTTTATGTTTGAAAAAAAAAGCAACTCGTGATTTATATACCAAATCTCCTGATTATTAATAGTTTGTCTCTTGCTTTATGAGACGGTGGGATTGGCAACACTGATTAATGCCGTAGTTTCCTCATGTGCCTCTGATTCAACTGAGCCTGTTAATTTTTGAAAACCAAGGACTATCTGGCAGAAAAAGGGGCTTGGGGGAGGTGGAAGATGGAGGGCTTTGCTAATGCCAGAGGTGATTCGTGATTGCCTGACTCAGTATTGACAACTTCAGGGGCTCAAAAATCCGGTTTCAGCCTCTTCTCCCCCCCCAAAAAAAACGTCCACGAGATTG
This sequence comes from Trachemys scripta elegans, assembly GCF_013100865.1. NCBI lineage: Eukaryota > Metazoa > Chordata > Testudines > Emydidae > Trachemys > Trachemys scripta. The sequence continues at coordinate 78,046,743 of NC_048299.1, forward strand.
GCTTCAACATCGTATGGTTTCTCCTAATTAATCAACATGGCTCCTCTGGCTTTGCATTGCCATCCTTTCCTCTCTGCCGCCAGCCAGACTCGGCAGCCCCTTGTTCTTTTAAACAAAAAACGCCCTGTCACCTGTCTCCTACATTCAGAGCATTAAGCAAAGCAAAGCCCTAGCTATTGCCACACCCAGCTCCGCTCTGGCTGCTGTGCTGGAGTGGGGACCAACTGGTTGCTGTTGAGGAAGTTACACAGGTGTGAGGCAGTCGCGGCTCTGCACCACACACCACCTTTCCCCCTTTGGAAGGCAGGGACAGGGGCACTAGAACAATGTGTATGGGGGTGGGGGTGCTGAGAGCTATTGAACCAAACTGTAAACCCTGCATATAATGGAAACCCCTTCAAGCCAGGGAGTGAAGCAGCACCCCTCGTTGCAGCACCAGGTTGCAGGGGATCAGCCACGCCCCCTCCGTTGGAAGCAGGCAACCTAGGGGAGGATCCTGGCCACTGAGGGTTAGCGTCACAGCCAGCCCCATGTGGCTCCGCAGGAGCCAGGACTGCGCCCCATAGGCAACGTGTTAAACGGGGGATCAGTGAGACAACGGGCGAGCTGAGCAGCGGTCGCTGTGGAAGGGAGGCGCGCGCGCCCCCTTCTGGCCTGGGCGCTCAAAGCAACGCATTCAGTGCAGAGAGCGCGAGAGACGAGCTATTGGGCACGTGCAATGTGAAGGGGGCGGGGGGGAGTTCCGGGAGCAAATCGCGGCTCCGTCTCCCTTGGAAACCGCCACAGCCACTAACGTGTCCCCCTAAAATCCGCGCAAGGCAGAAAAGAATCCCTTAGGCTGCCGCGCCCCCTTACTTCCGGCCACGTGAACGAGAATCTTCCAATGAGATGGTAGTACAGGGCTCGCGAGGTTTTGTTCTCCATGGCAACCGTCGCTGTATAATCAACCGTCGCCTCCAGGTACCCGTTAGAATCGCCATGGTGAGTAACGAAGTTGCCTCCGGGCCTATCTGGGGACGGTACCGGCTCTGGGACCATGCTGAGCCCGCGACCCCAGCATCCCTGTTCCCTCGCCCCGGCCGCCTCCCCCCAGCCTGTGCGGGGTCAGCGCCACTGGGGCCGTCAGGAGCAAGCGGGCCGGGACATGGCCCCGCCCATCCCCGCGCCGCCCCGCCGGATAACGGCCGAGATGCTCAGGCTGATGCAAAGACGCGCCCCCATCTCATCCCTCCGCGCGGGGCGGCCCGGGACCAGGCGCTGAACCCCGCCCCCAAGTCCCCGGGCGGCTGCTGGCCCAGGCCGGGGGCGGCTTAGTTGAGCGGCGCCAGGGTGGCTTTGCCCGAGCCGTCAGTCGTGGTCAGGTCGAGCAGGAGCTGCCACTGTAGGCGCCATTGTTATGATTCCCAGCCTCAGGCGCAGGCATCAGGAGACTGGCCTAGAAAGCAAGAGCGGCATTTGGAAAGCAGCCCACAGTGTTCGCTCAGGATTCGCCTGGCAGGGACAGGGTCACGTTTTCAAGCTTTTCTCCACAACCCTGAGGGTTGGAAACTTACTTTGCTTCTCTAAACAAAACTTAAGCTTGTCAGGTAAATCACCTGGCCCTGGGAGCTGGGGCTTCGCAAACAACAGCAAATGCTGTCAGGCTTGCAAGAAAACAGTGTGAGTTGGTTTTATCGCTGTTAGGAATCCAGTGTCGTTTTCTTGGCTGCCGTTAAATCCACTTTTAGCTTTGGATTCAAACCGAACCTTTCCCTGCCTCAGGTTAAATCATCAATTGTAAACAACTTTTCCATTTGTACTTCAGTGGTTTTCTAAAAAAAGTGGTGCAGTCTCATTGGATGATACAACTATTACAACATGTTGATTTACAAGTAAATAGAGCTTTTACACTAGATTTGGTACATCTTTATGCTACCTAGGAGGGTACACTGGAACTACATACATTTATTTAAGGAATTACATAGCTTAATATTTTCAGATTCTAATTAAGTGTACGTTTTTCATATGTTAGAAAATGGTGAATAATATATTGCTTATTTACTAACTTTTCAATCATGACATGTGTCAAGCTGAATTAGGATAGTAACTGAAATTTATCACACAAAACAGCATATAAAATTTATTTTTATTAAACAAAACAAGTGCTTAATACTACATGACTGTTGTATCATATTTATAAAGCTTGACCTCAGAAGTTAGGTTTATTTCCTTATTATGTATATAGAAAAGAAGCCTTTGCTAGAGGCTGGATTCAGCATATTTATTTTTCATTTAAATGTTTTAAGAGATTATTATTAATTTAGGCCTTAACATATTTTTTATTAAATTCAGATTTAATTTTAAACAGGTTTCTTTTTAAAAGAAAAACTTATTATAATTTAAATAATAAAATTTTAAAAACTGATTTAAATTTAAAAAGTCAATTTTTCCCCAAAAATCATCAATTTCTGTCCACCCCAAAAAAAGATGAGCATTCCAAAGTTATTTTCATTGTCTTAGCTGACTCAGAAATGCACACAGTAAATAAGCATAAACAATAGTGTAAAGTCAATCCTATATGTAAAAAATTGTTCAGATTTAATTATCTGAGATGTTAAGAGAGAAGCTTCAATTTTAAAAAAGGTATTTAAACTTTAAAAGCTAGTACAGAAACCATTTGGGAAGGAAGACCCAGGTCCACAAAGGTATTTAAATTCCTAACTTCCATTGAAATTAGAAGCCTAAATACCTTTGTGGAGCTGGACCTAAGTCTTCTATGTTAGATTTATCTCATATATATGTTAACCTTTACTGTGTCCCCTGATCCACAGGCGGAGCTGGGTCTAAATGATCACCACCAGAATGAAGTGATCAATTACATGCGCTTTGCTCGTTCCAAGCGTGGCCTCCGTCTCAAGACAGTGGATTCTTGCTTTCAGGATCTTAAGGACAGCAGGTACCATGAGGAGGGAATAATAATAAAGCAAAAGCCTGAGGAGAGCAAGACTCTTCTGCCAAGGATTAATCCTGAGGCATCTGTTAAATTATGTATCAAATATGTTTGACTTCACATGTATGTAAGATAGCTAATTTGTATGCAATGGGTCTGTATATCCCTGCCAAGGAAAACATAAGAACGGCCGTACTGGGCCAGACCAATGGTCCAGCTAGCCTAGTATCCTGTTCTCCGAGGGTGGCCAGTGCATCAGAGGGAATAATCAAAACAGGGCAACTATCGAGTGATCCATCCCCTGTAGTCCAGTCCCACCTTCTGTCAGTCAGAGTTTAGGGACATCCAGAGCATGGGGTTGCATCTCTGACCATCCTAGCTGATGGAGGAACCTATCCTTCATGAATTTAGCTAATTCTTTTTTGAACCCAGTTATACTTTTGACCTTCACAACATGTCCTGAAAATGAGTTCCACAGGTTAATTGTGTGTTGTGTGAAGTAGTACTGCCTTTTGTTTGTTTTAGAACTGTTGCCTATTAATTTCATGGGTCTCAAATTATGTGATGGGGTAAATAACACTCCCTTGTTCACTTTCTCCACACCGTTCATTATCTTATAGACCACTATCATACGTCCTCTTAGTCATCTATTTTCTAAGATGAACAGTCCTAGTCTTTTTTAATCTCTGTAAACTCTTCCTTATCCCTAATAACTTGTGTTGCCCTTTTCTGTACCTTTTCCAATTCTATTATATCTTCTTTGAGATGGGGATGTCATGCTGTCTGGACGGGCTCATGACCATGAGTGCCTACCTCAGACCAGACTGTCAAGAACAGGGCAGACATCCCAAACTGGTGGTATGTTTTACAACTAGATTTCACCAACCCAGTTAAAAATGTGAACTCTTGGATCACTATATCCGTCTTACCATAGAATCACAGACAGTCCCCTTAGGCTCTCTCGTCTATCTTGCCATCCAGGCAAGCTGGACTTAGTGATTAATGGTCACTTACACCAAAAGTTATAAAATATTCAGGTTTCTTCCAGTCCCAAGAGACCAGTCGCTTACCTCAGAAAATTGGTACCCTAGATCTTGCACCAAAGACCATGCCTGTAGCTAATTCTGTAATAAACTAACTAAAGGTTTATTAACTAGGAAAAAGAAATAAAAGAGCCATTTATAAGTTAAACCAAGCAAGCATATGACACAAAGTAGTTGCAGCCTAAATCCTAAGAGTGACAAAGTTATAGTAATCTGTCAATTCAAGATGTCTTTCAGGGTAAACCCAGGGATAAACCTGGGGGATCTCTCGCTTCAGTTTAGAGACTCTGGCCCTGTGGGAGTTCAAACAGCAAAAAGATGACACATTTTCCTGTGACCCTGTTTTATCTTTTACATTTGGCCTTCCAGTCGATGAGACCAGCTCATTTCTGAGCTGTGATAGGGCCATTCATCAATCCTTTGTATTGTGATGATTCTTAACAGCCCGTGCCTGGGTTCACAAGTTCAGAGCAAATATTTTTAAAGCTATAAAGCAAAACTTACATATTTCCTTATAGCATGGAATATAGACATTACAAGTGAAATTAGTGAGATTAAAGCAATTTACAAGCATTTCATAGAGTCTAAACACTAAATACGTTCTTAGAAGACTAATACCTATTTTGAACAAAACTAACATACAGGTGAGCTAGTTTGGTTTCCAGCTATGAGTTTCTCAGTTCTAAGCTAACACCTACGGCCTTGGCCGAGCTGGCCTTTGGTTTACTAGCATCACAAAGTTGACCAGAACTGCATGGAGTATTCAAGCTGTGGATATGTCATGGATTTGTATAGTGGCATTATGATATTTTCTGTCTTCTTATCTATCCCTTTCCTAATGATTTCTAATATTCTGTTAATTTTTTTTAGCCTGCCACTGCACAATCCCTGACAGGTCTAACCTGTTTCTAAAAACATCCAATGATGTGGATTCCACAACTTCCCTAGATGACAGTTAAGCACTGGAACAGGTTCTTATAGTTAATGTTTTTCCTAATATCTCACCTGAATCTCCCTTGCTGCAAACTTCTTGTCCTACCCTCGGTAGACATGAAAAAAAATTGATCAGCATCCTCTTCCTAACAACCTTTTACATATTTGAAGACGTTATCATGTCCCTCCTCAGCCTTCTTGTCTCTAGACAAATCCTGTCCACCTTTTTCAACCTTTCCTCAGAAGTCATGTTTTCTAAATTTCTTATCATTTTTGTTGCTCTCCTGGGGACTCTTTCCAACTTGTGCACTTGTTTCGTAAAATGTGGTGCCCAAAACTAGACACGGTATTCCAGCGCAGCAGAGCAGAACAATTACCTCCTGTGTCTTACATACAACACTACTGTTAATACATTCCAGAAAGACACTTACCTTTTTCTCAACAGCATCATACCGCAAACATCGACACGGCTTTTTTTAAAAGGTCCTTTTGTTAGCTGCAAGCATTATCTGATCTCGTGAAGTTTTTTGGATTGGATTGTTATTTTTATGATACATGTGACTTTTCTGTTTAGGCTGGTGGAGGAGACTTTCACAATAGATGAGGTGACAGAAATGTTGGATGGGTTGCAGACTGTGGTACACAGTGAAGTGGAATCCGAACTCATTAACACGGCATACACCAATGTGTTACTTCTACGCCAACTCTTTTCTCAGGCTGAGAAGTGGTACCTTAAGTTACAGACTGACATCTCTGAGCTGGAAAATCGGTAACCTCATTTGAATTATATAGAAATAGAGAACAGTTTCACTGATACCTTTAAAGTGACTAAATACTATTAGGTTCAGCTCCTAATCTTAGAAAATTATTTTAGTGGTGTATTATACCAATGAAAATTTACTTTGAGATGCAATTTTTCAATTAAAAGATGATGATTTTAACTTCTTCATGAAGTGATTTGCCAATGTAAATAATAATCCTGCTTGCCTAGAACTTGCTTATTTATTTTTATTTGTATATAGGGCATACTTATGTTGCCTTTTTTGTACTGATCTAGGATTTGATCCTGTGCACCTAATTGAAGTCTTACTTGAATAAGAAGCACAGCAGCAGACTTGTAAATTGTTTAACAAGATTATTTGTCTAATAAACTTAATGTTTCGCTTTATTTTTCTCTCCAAGAGAATTGTTAGAGCAAGTTGCTGAATTTGAAAAGGCTGAATTTACATCTTCAAACAAGAAGGTAGAGATTTGTTACTCTAAAATACTATAATCAAATGCCTTATAAATCCACTACACATGTTAAATATGTTTACTATAGACTATTTCCTTGTGCTTAAGAGGAAAGGTATTTATGCTAGAAGTAACCTTTAAAGATTTTCAAAAATAGCAGCCTAAAGTTAAGCTCCAAAATCTATATACAGACACTTCTTAGCGTACCCTCAATGTGCTCAAGTGGCAACTTGAACACAGATCCATGACCCCCTACTCTGCAAATATTTTAAAAATTGAAAACAAGTTATATAAGATTTGTTAGTTTTAATGAGAGAGCCCAAGTCTGAACAAATAAAAAAATTAATTCAGAATAAGCAATCATTTGTTGCATTTCACCAGACAGCAGAAAGGATAGAGTTGGAGAAATATTTTAATTACTAAAAAAAAGCTAGAAAGAAAACGCATCATTTTAATTTTTTGTGTCTTTGTCATTACTTTAGCCCAGTTCAGAGCTTATTAAGCCTAAACTTGCGCCATTAAATGAAGGTGGTTCAGAGCTGCTAAACAAGGTAAGAATTCTTTCCCTTGACATATTTGGAGTTCATGAGCATTTAATTTATTCAACTGAACTTAGGATGCTACCCAGTAATCAGGGTTTGCATAATACATTAGACACCATTTACTATGCACTCTAGTACGCTACAAAACTACAGTCACTTCAATAAATGAAACACTTTTGAAGATTCATTAAATTATGTGCTTTGGCATTTAATTTATTGCAAATATTAAAACTTATTTTGCATGCATTTTAGAAAAAATGATTACTGTTACAGTTTCTCTATTTAATTAATAGGATTAGTGGGAGGTGATGTTTTGCTGATCTTCATAAGACTGGACTTCCTGCTGGGAAGTAGATTGAAACACAAGTAATGCAGCTCATCATTGGTGTGAATGGGATATTGGTCAAATTCTATTTCTTTTTCATTTTTATTTTTGCATTAGTTTAAATTAAATTCTAATTGAACCACAGTTTAAAAGCAAAACAATTAGAACTTGCCTTTCAACATTAGAAATTTCCAATTTCCTATTTGTTACAGATTTTCAAATTTGTTGTAAAGCAAATTAATTTTTTTAATGGTGATTCATTCAGCAATAGTTTAGACTACTAAATAACCCAAAAACTTAATATAAAGAAATAGAACTAGCTTTTCAAGAACTTAGTAATGCATGGACTCTCATGAGATTTTTTCAGTGATGAGCTGTATTTTCTGTCTCTGTCACCAAGTGATCAAGTGAAGCTGGAGACTCCTATATGTGTTTTAATTTTTATATTTAATGTGATATTTTATATTTAATGTGAATATTAACATTTAATAAATTTCCTTTTGTTTATAACTGAATATAATTAGAACATCCAACACTACATATTAGAATATTACACTGCATTTTTTTATCCAAATACAATTTTTTTTGCAAAGGTGGTTCAAAGCTGAAATGTAAATTTACTGTGACCAATAAAACATTGTCACATTTTGTGACACAAAACATAGGAAGCAGCAGACAGACTCAGCAGGAACAACACCCACGTGAAAGGTAACTGTTGTTGCAAAGCAAACTTTTTCGGCAGCGTGATGTCAGTAGTTTTTCTGGAATCACTGTGCAGAGAAGAGGTTTTCAGGATTGTTTGAGGAGAAGGATATTTCCTTGAGGTGGTAAGCTAGGAAAAATTTTGTCCATTCTCTGGTTGTGTAGCATTCATTCTGGAGTAAGGTTTTTAAGGCCTTATGACACAATTATAAATGTAAAGATATAACAGTAGTTAGACAAGGTGTAAATGAATTCAGAAGTCGTATATAGATACATTGATCATACCACTGTGTATGATATTTAATAAAATAGTTGGTTCTACAGATACTGTGTTTAAGTAAAAGTCAAAGTAGGTAGGGAAAACTATTTGTGGTGCTGTGCCAGTTATTCCTAAATACTTGAAAGAAAGAATACCAAGGTGAACATGGTAAATATAACTATAAAAGTGAACTTGAAAGCTCTTTAGGCCTCAATCATGCAAACACTTAGGCACGTGAGTAACTTTAAGCAGGAGAGTAATTGTTAATTTTAAATGGAATTACTCGTGTTTAAAGTGAAGCATGAAAGGGATTGTATGACAGGCCTGCAAACTTGATGACCCAGGAGGTCCCATCCAGTCCTACGTCCATAGACATAAATAACAGTAGGATCACAGCCTTAATATTTAAACTATTTCATTCCCCAACTGTTGACATAATACAGTGGCTCTCCACCTTTCCAGACTGTTGTACCCCTTTCAGAGGTCTGATTTGTGTTGCGTACCCCAAGTTTCACCTCACTTAAAAACTACTTGATTACAACATCAGACATAAAAATAGAAAAGTGTCACAGCCACTATTACTGAACAATTGCTTACTTTCTCATGTTTATCATATAATTATAAAATCAATTGGAATATAAATATTGTACCTACATTTCAGTGTATAGTATATAGAGCACTATAAACAAGTAATTGTCTGTATGAAATTCTAGTTTGTATTGACTTCGCTGGTGCTTTCTGTGTAGCCTGTTGTAAAACTAGGCAAATATCTAGATGAATTGATGTACCCCTGGAAGATCTCTGAGTACCCCCAGGATTACACATACCTCTGGTTGAGAACCACTGACATAATATATATGAAGACTAAACAAATACATTTTAAAATAAACATTTGAAGATCACTTACACTCCTACTTGGCTAAAAGGACTTTTGAGAGGGGTTGCCTGACTTTCAGAAGAGCCTATTTGTCACATTTTAAACAGTGACCATTAATAAATTGTTTCCTGTCCTGTTGATTGGAAAGCATTTTGACAAATACCACGAATAAGATATATATCTCTAAAATGCAATTTTACTTTTGTTTCAGTTAATATTATACCTTATCCTGTAGTTTTGATCCTGCAAGGTATTGAGTGCTCTGACCCTGATCCAGTAAACAACTTATGCATATGTTTAACTTAAGCATGTGAATAGTCCTATAGACTACAGTGCAATTGCTCATATACTTAGGTAAGAACATGCTTAAATTCTCTGCTCTGTTGAGGCCTGGATGCCCAAGACCGTGCAGGATCAAACCCATCAAGAAAAACCAATGACCCACAGTGTGCTGGTCATCTTTTTAAGCATTGACATAGTAGCTAGCTTTTCTAAACTAGAAAATATATTTACTTACATGAAATAATTGAAAATAACTGCAAGTCTATCAAATTCAGTCATGCAAGAGTGTTCATGATAAAACTAATTTTTATTTACCAAAAGGAAATTACAAGACTTCAAGAAGAAAATGAAAAACTGAAGACCAGACTCAAGACAATAGAAACACAGGTAAACTCACTATGAACCTGGATAGTAAATATATGTACATTTTTAAAATACCTACATAGAAAGAACACCATTGTAATTCTCTCATTTCCTGTAAAAGTTGCTTTATTAAGCTTTGTCTTTCCAATTTATTGCAGGCTACAAGTGCATTGGATGAAAAATCAAAACTAGAGAAATCACTGAAGGATTTACAGATGATTCAGGGAGATCAAAAGGTTGGCTGTTTTCTCCATTGAACTAGCATTACCACGTTGTGTAGACCTAATTAGACCTGACAGGTGCAGTTAGCTTTGTGGGGCATACAAAGGTCCTATTCAGGGTTGCCATGGTCCCACTAACATTTAGGGCTCTGATCATTTAAGAAAAATATTTCATGCTTATGTGTGACCTAATCCATGGTAGGAAATTATCAGTAAGTACCATTCCAAAGTTTGTTTCTTTGTATTCTAAAGATCAAAAGGAGTTTGATATTAATAGGTATATGTTTTGTTCAGTTTTTCTTATTTTTGTTTTTTCCTGTTTTGTTAGTAAAGAGGTGTCATCTAGTTTTCCTTTCTGATTGAGTAATAAAATGTTCGATCTGTCTTGGTCAATGTTATTGTATATTCTCCTCATGTGTATGCATAGCTCTTTTTGGACAGTATACCAGCATATATTGTTCTGATTCAAACTTTTAAGGGGTTTAAAAACATGCACAAATAGGATCAGAGCCCATACCAATGGAGTCAGTGGGAATTTTGCCATTGACTTACTTGAGTATAGGATCAAACCCACAGACCTCTAAATTGCAAATACACCTTAAACACTTTGTCAAAAATAGTTCTACCTACATTTACCTGTCTACACCTGAATTGAGGGTCTCAGATTTCTCCTGTAAAAGTTGATGATCCAAATATGATTAACCATTGCAGGAAAAACATAGAAATGGAAAAACCTGAACTGCTGACAGATTGAAAAAATCTGTTTTGATACACCTTTTTTTTTTTTTTTTTTTGGCCTATACATTTATTTTCTTAATAATGGGAATACCCAACAGTTGTTTTTTTTTAAATATTTTTAAAGTATTTCAGTTCAACTTGTAACATGAGTTGAAATGTTTTAGTCCTATTTAGCTTTTTCTGCCTTTTATGAAAGTAAAGTTGAAAAATTGACATTTCTAATACCGCAATATTGCTAACTTTGAAGTGAGTTTATCAATTCCCTGTCTTAAAAAAATTGTATGTTTCCATAATTTTTCCATATTTTAAATCCAAGTTTCTTTTTATTTTGCTTTCTAAATGGTTTGTGGTATGTACTCTATTTTCTTAATATGTTATAATGCCCCTTAATGATTTTTAGGATCTGTTATTTTCATACAATAATATTATTCAATGGTAGTTTGATTTAAAGTTCACGGCAAATACTTTTCTTATCTGACTTAAGTTTTATAACTGTAGTTATTACCCTATTAGTTTTAAAGGCCTGGAGACCAGTCTTATCTGCTGCCTCTCTGTGTAGGCATCAGCTGGCCTAACTTTCAGAGGTTGTTGAGTACCTGCAGTTCCCATCAAGCCAGTTTGTTTTCCTCCACCTGGCCACCCACTTCTCCTTCAGCTCTTAAATTTCCTTTTCATGGGCATATATATGTGATTGAACCTATTTTGCAGTGAAATATTTACACAGCTTGAAATCTATTTACAGAGGTTGAAATCTTTTTCAGCCGATCTCCTAGATCCTCCATGCTTACCCTTTTTTAAAATATAGTCTTCAAAAATTTTGATTTCCTTCTTAAAGGAATTGTGACCCTACATGGGATTATTCTGGTTAATAGAACTTCTAAAATAGATGTTTTCCTAATGGGGACAGGTGAAGAATTAATGTACTCCACATTCATCTCTGAAAATATTAGGTGGCTGGAGCCTGCTTTTTAAGTGTAACTGGTGTCACCGTGCCTTTTAATAAAATTAATGTCAGTTAAATGATATCCTAATCATGCTTTAATGGCCCAGGTTAACATGGGCTTAAAATACTTGCATCCTGTCTAACTATTTTCATCACAACTACAACAAATCATGTCTGTCACAGAGACCCAGTCATTAGTGAGTTCAAAATATGAAGAGAAGGCATGTGAACTACTGAGGAACAAACTATGCCCAGAGACCAATGCAATTTCCTAACTGTGTAGCATCTATCAACACAGCTTCAATAACAAAACATTATTAAGATAAAGTAAACTTTGATTCTCCGTGAATACCATATTAACTGAATTCCTGCTCTTGGCTCTTAGCTCCCTAGCATGAAACAGGCCTGAACTTCCTTCTTAGATTTTGGTTCCTTTGAGGCCCTGGTAGTTCACACCTTTTCTGAGTCCTGATACAAATGCATTGAGATTTGTCATTCTTTTGTTTCAACACAATGTTATTTTCAAGAGTCTAGTCGTCAGATACCTCTCTCTTATAAATGAGAGGTTTTAATGCACATGGACATGGCAGTTAACTGAACACACATATGGCCCAGAGCTGGTGCTCGAGGGAGTGTGTGTTGCTTCTTTTCACCGGATAGAACAGTTGCTATTAGGGTGTACTTTCCTGGTAACTATGGAGATATTCTTCTTGTATCTCACCTCCAGTGTGGCTTCAGCTCCCCCCCCCCCCCACACACACACACAGTATAGCCATGTATTTTCTCATTCTATTCTGTAAACTTCTTTATACACTTCATACAGTGTGTAATTTGTATCCTAAGTGATAACTGACAGGAGATAATGGAATATAATTCCCACAAAGAAATGAAGCAGTTTCTAAGAATTTGAAATCTTGGCAGAAAAGAAGCCTTTCCATTCACCCTAAAATGTATTTATTGACACTTTCTGAAGTCTAAACGTGTATTATTTTAATGCTTTGGGATCTATGGGACGGGGTTTGCCATTTAAAGACCTTCTGTTATCATTTTCAACAAATAATTTAAAATACACTCTTGCATTTAGGATTTTGGAAAAAAAAATCATTTTAATATTTCTTCTTTTGAAGACTAATATAACTCAGGATATAAGTGAACTGGAAGATACAGTGTCTGCTCTGAGGTGCCAGTTTGAGAAGACCCTGAATGACAGTACTGCAAACCAAAAGTTCTTGGAAGAGAACTTGGTGACAACAAAGCATGACCTACTCAAGGTTCAGGACCAGTTATCTACAGCTGAAAAGGTTAGCTTCTTATTGCAGTGTTTAGATAAGCTCTTTGTTCACTTTTTTTTTTTTTTTTGGCTATCTACTAATGTAACAAAGATTCTGTATATTGCATGCAGATTACTAGGGATACATCACACCATATTTTGGTGTTTTTTGTTTTTTGTTTTTTTTTAAATATTCTTCCCTTGTTAAAGAGTGAAGAGCATAGTCTATTTTGTAGATATGGAACACAGCCCACTGGTTGGTACCAATCAGGTGGACACTTAAATACAGCTTCTGCCGCCATTTCAGAATGATTGTGAACACTGACAGCAGATCTTTAGAATGAAGACTTTCTTGTACCTCTGTGAAAAGTTGGTAGCACCAGATTCCCACCACAAGAAAGTGGTGATTGCCTTGTGGAAGCTGGCTACTTTGGATGGATGGATAGTAATCAATTGAGACACCAGATTTGTATTGGAAAGTCTACAGTGAGTGCTGTAATGGTGGAAGATTGCAGAATTTGTGCTTGAACATATTTCTGATTCACAGACTGCAGCTGAAAATGACACACTGCACTGTTGTGGGGTGGGTTGGGTTGGGGAAGAGGGATTAACTTCTTCAATTTGATCCCCTACATCTTGAAAGTGATGTGAGCATCTGGTTTAATAATTACCATTGACAACTTCCCCTGCAACACTCTAAAAATGTAGGCATAAATGCACATTTGAACTAATGATGTCATCTGGAAAGACTCACCGCATGCTGTTTTTCTTCTCTGTAGAACCAGTAGAGGGAACACTAGTTAACAGATTGTTTCTAGGCCTATGCTGGTATACAAGTATAGCTGTATGGAAATGGCATGTTAATTTTGCATGAAACAAGGGTAATCTTACATTCATTTTGAAACAGAGAACATAGTTTTTGTTGAAGTCCTCTGTCTGAAACGTGATTGGCAACTATCTACAACAAAAAGCCAAGTTGGGGAATGCCACTGAACACATTTTGTTTCTGACAGTCTCAAGGCTGCCAGCCTCGTTCTTTAGTTTCGTACAAATTTTTAAATGACCTTTTTTTTTTTCCCTGTCATTGGGGGTTATATGACAACCTGTGGGGTTAATTTAGTGATCTAAGGATTAGATAGAAGGCATAAGAGCCTAGTTTACCATAAGATAGATAAGTGGATTGTCATGCTAACTATGTAGAGGTCGCCACATGAGAACAAAGGTCCTGTCTACACTGTATGGACACTGTTCTTCGTAAGAGGTATAGTTTATCTTATTGTGTCTGACCAAGACTTCCCCATTCCCAATGTAGTGTAGCCTGCTTTTGCATGGGTAGGTTGCTATTTTGGACCCAGTAGCTAGCTGTATTTCATTGATATGCTGTGTGTCTGGCTTGTGAAATACTTGTGAACCCTGCAGAAGGAAAGATGCTATTCAAATGTAAATTATTTTATACCTTCATTTCAATTCACCCTGTTCCATGTAATTTTCTATTACTTTAAAGTTATCTTAAAAACTGAAAGAAGAAATCCAGTTTGTCATATGGAAATGAAGGGAAAGATTTGTTTGGGCTTCAAGAGATATTCCATGTTTTCTAATGGTAACAGTAGACACTAACATGTATACATATGCATATTTTTTAAAAGTCTCTCTTTGAAGTCTGTAACACTTCCCTCAATAGAATTAATGTTCCTTATCTCCTAAGATCAACTTTTAATGCAAGGAGGAGTGTAATTGGGATAGCTTTGTACTAGGTAATTAAGAATTCTTGTTGTTTTGTTCAAATTTGGTAGATGGCACCTTAGTATTACTGGAACAAGTGTGAGCTACTCAGCAGAATAGGTGTTTATTGGTGTGAGAAGAAAATAAAATCACACTTCTTTTTTGTTTTTGTTTTGTTTTTTTAATAACCTATCTTATGCTATTTGTATTTGGACCTACAAAATAAAAGTTTGTTTAGAGACAAAAATACTACTTTACAGGTTGCAGCATACATCATAAAGATGTATGGATATCAGCTTAAATCTGTGTTTGTGGTAGCTATACTTGTTGTTACTTGTAGACTTCTGATCCATCACACAAGTCTTTAAAAATGTAACTGCTTGTAAATCACATTTATAGGGTTTTCCAAAACAACTGGAACGCTTTGGATCACAGGGCGTTAAACTATGATATTTACTTGACTGAAGGCTTGCAAGTAGATTGTAGAGAAGTGACTGGATATTCTGTAGTAGTCTAGGTTAGCCAGTGTTTGATTTGGTCATGAGTATACTTGAACTGTGAGCTAGAAGTGTGCAGTCTGCATTTGCTATTCATTCACTTGCCTGTAACTTTGTGATATTATTAAAGTGCCCAGCTCAATATCTGATCAAGTATTTTTTTTCTTTCTTTTTTTTAAATCTGTTTGAATAAGGTTGTTCACAACCATGGTACCTGTGCAGAGCCCCACTGTAGTAGGCATTATCTAAACAAAAGCCAAATGTTTCTAGTACAAGTTTTGTTCCATAATAGTCAGTATCACCAAAAGTTCCATAAGTGTTTCATTAATACCCGTTGAGTATTGATCAAAAGTAGATAATAACAGCAGCAAGAATTTTGGACAGGGAAGAGCTAGACTGAACACTGGAATGAATTGTTCTTTTAAAAAAAAAAAACTGTTTTAGATTTTTTTTTTTTTTTTTAAATTATAATGCATTGATGATCCTGTTGAGCAGGAGTTGGAGAAGAAGTTCCAGCAAACAGCTGCCTACCGCAACATGAAAGAGATTCTCAACAAGAAGAATGAGCAGATAAAGGATCTACGGAGAAGACTTTCAAGGTAAGTGGTGCTCTTCCATCTCTTCTCTCAAGAAGTCTGTTCCACCTCCACATTTTTACATTTATGGAAACACAGATTCTCCTAAAGCCAGTTTATTAACGTCTCTTTGGAACAAATTCAGTAGGGCTGTTGTCAAACTTTGGATATGACAACCTTGACCTATTTTTCTTCAAAATATCAATGATTTTTTAAAAACATTAAAATTAAATTGGCACCTTTACCGTAACAATCATGCTGCACATACACATTGTTAGGAAACAATTTTCATGGTATTATGACAGAGTCAAAACATGCCCACAAGATCCATGCACAGAGGTGCAGAAGAAGGTGGCAGTTGCTTCTTTTGCACCACCATTCTCTCCTGTTCCTAATGCCAAGGTCGGGTAGGGGTGACTTCTTTTGCCTTCCTGGGTAGGTACCTAGACTCCCAACCATCTCAAGTTACAGGTGGGGAACTGAGGCACAGAGAGGCGAAGTGACTTGCCCAAAATCACACAGTAAGTCTGTGGCATAGCATGGACTTAAACCCAGGTTTTCCACATCCTAGGCTAGTGACCTAACCACTCAGGCCTTCCTTAGTGTGGAACTATCTCATTACACCATCCATGCAGGGGAAGAAGGACAAACACTGTAGGGGCAGTGGGTGGCCCCATACTGAGTGGGTGTAGGAAAGAATCTCTTTAAGGGGTTCCTGTTCCATTGGAGCTATGCTGCTCGGAAGTAGAGGTGGGGAAGGACCATTGGGACCCCAAAATTGCTATAGAGGCAGAAAGCCTGAATCTGGCTTCCTGTGGCTTTTGAGATTGGTGGGTGGGCCACCAGGGCTGATTCCACTGGTTGCAGGGCTGGTAAACTGGCCAAATGAGTTTGTGTTTTAAAAGGAGAATTTTTAAAAAATGAAAAATAGTTGGTTGCATCCTTCTAAACTGTGCAGTGTAAATTGCCATTAAATGTCACGGATATGAGTAATTGGCATTGGTTGAAGAGATTTTTCTCTTTTGAGGACTAAATATCTATCAGGTATATTATACTCTCTAGCTTTAACTTCTTTCTTCTTAGATACGAACCAGATGATTAAAATGTGAAGAGCATTTGGTCTGTCAAGAAGCTGCCACACAAAGAGAACAGATTGTTGTGTTGCTTTAAGGGATTTGTTGAAATACTTTCAGAGATTTTGTTT
The DNA here is from genome assembly GCF_013100865.1 of Trachemys scripta elegans. Lineage (NCBI taxonomy): Eukaryota > Metazoa > Chordata > Testudines > Emydidae > Trachemys > Trachemys scripta. The sequence goes on from NC_048299.1 coordinate 78,063,401, forward strand.
TGAATGGTTTATTTTCTGCTTCTGCCAACACTTAAAAATAACCTTTTGTTGATAGGAAACTGAAATTCCTACTTTATTTACTTAAGAACTGAAAGATGAGAACAAGTTTATAGAGTGTCTTAGTTTCTGAACTTGTCTTTTTAATAGTTAACCTTGTTCTTTCCCTGGGCAATAGCAAAACCAAATTAAGACAGTTATTTACAAAGAAAGGAGTTTATTTTTGTTAAAATAAAATATTCATTAGTTCTTCTTTACATAGCTGTGAGATGCAATTTACATACCTAAGATGTGACTTTGTTTTTTTCTTGCTGCGGGCATAACTTGCACAGAAAAACACTCATAAGCTAACTTCATAAGATTAATCTTCCTACTGGCTGCCCAATTTCCTCTGTGCAAGTTATTTGCTGAATATAGGGTGTGCATTAGATAAAGGGGGACAAATATGCAATATTTGGGAATCAAGGAATGTGTACTCAAATTAACAGTGATATTACTAGTAAAAGATGTACATTGGACATCTATTGTTATCAAACAGTTTAGTACAGATTTAAAGGAAAACAAATACTTGCTGGCTTCTGCAGTATATCACAGATCTAAATTTCTCAACAGGAATACAAACCGAAAAGTGTATTTTCCCCCCGTGGGCACTCCTAAAGATTTTAACTTGAACACTGGAATCTTGATTCTTTCAAAGTATTAAAGTTTAAGACAGTAGGATGGAGAGAGGCTGAGGAAGCTGGTGACAGAGCAACTTTCTGGTGGGGAAATAACTTTCAGGAGTTTTTTTTCCTCCGCTTTCTATTGCACCCTCAGCTATCCAATTCTTACACTCAAACCATTCTGTATTTATCTGCCAGCCTGTTTTAATATGTTTTATCTGTTTGTGTCTCTGTTCATATATATGTCGCATACAACTCTAAATAAAACCATTTATGTTTTCCAACATCGAACTCTGGATTTTTGGAGTGTGGTTTCTTTATAAGTACCATCATGTTTGCTTTTTCATGGGGACACGGTGATGGTTTTTGTAGTGATGTCCCTCTCAAGGAAGAAAGTTATGCTTTAAAATCGCTCTTGACTGTATGATTCCTTTTGTCTTTTATTTTGAAGTAGAAGTCCTCATTGATTAAGTGACCTAGCCCACAGACTAGGCCCTATGTTCTGTAGCTACATACTACTACCCTAGTACAATATTAGTAAATTGGTAATGGTATAGTGAGATTGTATGTGCAGTATTAAGTTAAACTACTAGAAGCTGTTGCTTTATAGTATTCTCAGATGTTAGCGTGACTAGTTAAATCCATTTATTGTTAGTCCTCATCTTTTCATTATTTTGCACAATATCAGTTTGAGGACAGCATTGCTCTTTATTAAAAATAGCAACTCTAACCCTTTCTTTGTACAGGATAAAACCTTTATATAGAGATAATGAAGAAATTTCCTTCTGGTATGTGTTCTTGTAGCTAGGTGTTTTGTTCAAATCCTGCCTAAAAATACCACTGTCAGTCTTGCATCATTTTCATACAATTCATTTACCCTTAGTCAAACCATAAAGTCCCTTGGACAAATTGTGTCCCAGGAACACTAACTTCGGGGGAGGGGGGGGGCGTTGTAGCTGTAATTTAGGACAGAATTTGACCAAGAGTCTATGTTCTAAGGTGGTACAACTGATTGACTTCATTGGTTGGAATACACTACAGTGATGTATTTGGGGTTGTAGAGGTCATGTTCAGGACATTTTTATATACTTCAATTTGTATTAACCAACTAAAACGTAAGTGTTATTTCAAACTGAATTATTCTAAACCCTTCTTATAGAAGAAGAATGCTAACAGTGAGATACAGCATGTTGTATAGGGGGAGAAATACATATATAGAACCAGATGCTGTTCTCAAAGCTTAATTTGGCCTTATTTATACATTCAAGGAAATATCAAAAGCTTCCATTTCCAACTTAGAGCCACTGGTTTAGTGTGTTGATATCCCCACAGATCTATGGGCTATTTGTTTAGGGCCCAGTTCTTTGAACCCTTACTCATGTTGAGTAGTCCCATTGAAATCAATGGAACTACTAGTGTGGGTAAATGCTTTGTTTCACAACTGGGTCCTAAAACCCAGTGATAGGTTAGGAGTGTTAGGCTGGGAGAGGGAAAGCAAGAGGTCTCAAATTATTATTCAGGCCAACATTTACTCTTTGATAAATCAGGGCTATTGACTCAGACAACTAGAGTTGGTGATTATTGATATCCCTACGCTGTCTTAGACCCCAATGTGACAAAGCAGTTAAGCATGTGCTTAAGTACCACTGAAGTCAATTGGTCATGGACAGAGACTCTTCAGATAACCTGGACAAAACTTAGAGAATTTTGAATAGCAGGGCCAAAATAATGAATTTGACTCAGTATTTAACAGGGACCTAATACAGCCCATGAAACTTTAGGGTAATGTGCTCTTGTTGGCTTGTGTTGCTGGGTTGGAGATTGCTGCATTCCAAACCAAATGGAACCCTTAATACAATTGAAACTGGGCATTAGCCTGGTTATTCAAAAATCCATGGGTCAATACACAATGTGTATGTTACATTGAGGTGGGAACACTGGGCTGAAAGTTAAAGCTAACACATGAATTTGTATTTCTGAACTTCTCCCAAATGAGAATCCCAGTTGCACATCTACCACCTTTTCTCTTTGGAAATTCATTACCCTTCTGATAAACACCACACACTTCTTCCAGTTGAGGTGTTAATTCCCTAGCTCTACCTGAAAGAAAAATGTAAACACAATTTCTCCATAATCCTCTGATCGGAAAAAATCAAATCTCTCTTAAGCTGCTTTTGTGCTCGAGAAATTAAGCATGTTTTCTGCAAGAGCAAAATTCAGGCAGCTCAACTTTATCTTTATTAACTATGACAGAATCAGCAACCAGTAGGACATAATTTGAGTCCAGCAGTTGGTCATTAATAAACTCAGAGGTCATGCTGGATACTAACATTTTAATGGGTATGTTCCCTACCCCTTCCCAGTGTGTTCATAAAATTCCCCACTGTCTGTTTTTTTTCTTGTGAATAACAGAGGGCTGGCTGGTTACACTTCCTTACACTGGACACATTCCCATTGCATTCAATAGAGCTACTCACATGAGTAAGGATTGTTGAATTGGGCCATATCCCATATAACTCCTCTTTGAGGGTTCACAGTGATCTCTCATTTAACCGCCTATTTTATCATTCTGGAATACTAGCTAACAGTTGTTTTATGAGGGTTCCTCTATTTGTCTCTTTCTGTCATTGTAAAGGACCACTGCTGGCTTCTGAGTGACACCAACTACTGCAAAACTACAGCAAAGTGATTCTTACGGTTATGGTTAGTGAATGCAAATTATCTCATTGCTTCAGGTGGTTAAACTTCATAAATTCAGCAAGAAACAAGCCTTTCTAGAAAAATAGCCCTTCAAAAATATATTAAGTAAATGCAACAGACTAGTATAATGTGAAAGCAAATTTGTGTGTAGACAAACAGAAACTATTACTTTAAAAGCTCTTGTAAACAGGCAGAGTTCCCACCTTGTGCTAAGCACAGAACTAGCCCATTCACTTTCCTGGCTATATTGTTAACTTGATAACAAATAGAGCATAAGCATCAGCCTAAAATTTCTGCCCAAGTTTGGTAATGCTCAGGGCTTTCCCTGCAGGTCCTCCTCCGACCCAGTCAGTGTGCCTGCAGCATCACAGAAAAGCTTCAATGCCTTATGTCCTGGTTGGGGATAATAAGCTCCACCTGGAAGCATGACTCAGAAAAAGCATATCTGCATCTATATACTGGTCCCAAACACCTATCATTATCCTTGGATCTGCTAACGTGGTGGCTGTGGGTGGCTACATGTCATTCTGTCCACGTGACCTGTAAACATCAGTCTAGGTGTTTCCTAGGTAGTCCTGTAAATGCCTGTAATACATAGATCACATTGTTTAATTTAAATTCTTTGTCTACAAAAAATTCTAGGTGATCACTTATATGTATGTACATACAAATGAAAAGGTCGAGTTTTCAATAGTCACAATCTCTTCACAAAGTCATGGAGACAGAATGTAGAAGACCAATGGATAGTACAGCAGAAGGCTAATCTGCCTTCCTACTGAAAATATATAGTGTATTAAGGGGCAGCATTTGTATAGGAAAAAATCAGGTATAAGAAGCGGAAGTGTCATTCTGAGTAAACAAGACAGACTTAGGCTAAAATGAAGCCAAGTACACAATGCAGAAGAATCCCTTCATCACCTCTCTGTTAATTATTGTAAAGTGGGCAGGCAGACAGTCCAATGTATTTTAATAGCTAACTAGAAGTTATCTGTAAGTTTTTCTTACAGTGAAGCTTGACTCTTAAAAGAGGTTATATGGCATCATGGGGGTCCTAGTTATTGCACCTCTCTGATTTCCAAAGCCATTGTGCTCCTTTTACAAGATTTTTGAAAAGTCCACCTAAGGCCCGAAAGCCAAGCTAGGTTCTTTCCTTCTCATGCATCATCAGCAATAGTAAAGCCTGCATAGTATAAGTGGTGAATGTCTCTCACTAAGAGTGTCTCTCGGCATTTGTAGAAGGGCGGGGGGGGGAGTGAGAGTAGGAGTCTTTAAGCCTGCTAAAATTGAAATAGAAATGTAATCTGTAGTTAAGGCTTGTCTACACATGGAGTTATACAGGAATAGCTATTGTGTAATAATTATTCCTGAATAACTCCATGTGGACAATCTTATTCCAGAGTGATAGCCTGGATTACACTGAAATGGACCGAGGCACTCTTATTCTGGACCTATCCATGCAACAAACCTCGATGCCAACTCTGCCCACATATCTACACCAGCGACCCCATCACAGGACCTAACCAGATCAGCTACAACATCACCGGTTCATTCACCTTCACGTCCACCAATGTTATATATGCCATCATGTGCCAGCAATGCCCCTCTGCTATGTACATCGGCCAGACCGGACAGTCACTACGTAAAAGGATAAATAGACACAAGTCAGATATCAGGAATGGCAATATACAAAAACCTGTAGGAGAACACTTCAACCTTCCCGGCCACACAATAGCAGATGTAAAGGTTGCCATCTTACAGCAAAAAAACTTCAGGACCAGACTCCAAAGAGAAACTGCTGAGCTCCAGTTCATTTGCAAATTTGACACCATCAGATCAGGATTAAACAAAGACTGAATGGCTAGCCAACTACAGAAGCAGTTTCTCCTCCCTTGGTGTTCACACCTCAACTGCTAGCAGAGCACCTCACCCTCCCTGATTGAACTAACCTCGTTATCTCCATACTGATTCTTGCCAGCATATTTATACCTGCCCGTGGAAATTTCCATTACATGCATCCGACGAAGTGGGCATTCACCCACGAAAGCTTATGCTCCAATACATCTGTTAGTCTTAAAGGTGCCACAGGACTCTCTGTTACTTTTTACTTGAATGTTAATTTGGAATAAGGTAAGGTGTGACTTTAAAGCACAGTAGCTATTCCGGAATAACTTTGTATAGACAAGCCCTTAGACTGCTTATTTACATTGTCAATAATTTAAACATGCTGACAATTTGCAGATTTCAAACTGGAAAGAGGTGTCCAAAAGAATACCAACAACAAAATAGCAGCAGTGGTGCATGCTGACGCATATCTAGCTTGTCAAGTATAGCCCTCCAAGCGAATGCTTTCAAAGCCAGGGATCATTTCCTTGCTGTTTCAAGAGTGTTCTCTACAAATCACATTGTGAGGCAGGTACTGACAAGATAATGATCTTAGCTGCATATAATGTCTTTCATCAGATCCCAAAGCCCTTTCAAACTAATATACCTTCAACTTCACCATTTAAAAATCTTTAGAGCCATACATTGAGTTCAACCAGAGCTGATAAAGCTCTCAAACAAATTCCCAGTTATACTACCTCTCCTGTTATTTCACAACCAGCTTGTTATTTCATGATCTTGATATAGAGATCAGTATGTGTCCTACAAAAAGCATAGAACAAAAGAGACATAGCCTAGATTTTAAAAGGTATTGAAGACAGATAGGTGTCTAGTGAGATTGTCAAAAGTGCTAAGCCCCTACCCCCCAATGACCTTTAAAAATCTCCATGTAGGCACCTCGGTGTTTTGAAAATTCCACTAACCATCTAGATGCCTTTAAAAAATCTGGCCCATGGTGACTCTCAATCTAGGTGATTTATGAGAGAACAAATGAAATTTAAAAAGATTCAGCAACTCAGTTTGTTGCAATCAAACTCCCTGACCTGGCCTGACCACACTTCCTTGCCTTGGCATTTCGCCTGAACCCATTAGTAAATTAACGCTAAGTGTAATGGGGTGATCTAGAGTCAAAGGAAATATTTAACTTGAGTTATTCTCCCACACTCAGCAACAGTAGTAATCTATTCCGACAGAAGCTTCATCATTAGCACAAGTGCTGGTAATGCTTTCCCTATTTTTAAAGCTCTATTTTTGCATTATTAACCGCTATTAATCATTTATAAGCATGGCCTTCAATAGCGCATACAGACAGAGGTGTGCTGATAAATAATTTGCTACATTTTTATGACAGAATGGTTAAGCACATTGGTAGCTAGCTACTGAACATGCATGCACTTTAGGTGAAAGTAATTTTTTTTTAGTGAAATATGCCACTATTATTTACATTCTGCTAAAAAAGAATCTGACTTACTTGCATAAAATATTTTCAATGGTACTCAGTGTTGTATAGCTCGTCTTTGCAGCAACTGTACTGCCCAGATGAAACTCCAGACTGGAATAGCCAGGCAGGACTGGAGAAGCTGGCACAGTCTCAGCAGCTGATGTCCTAGCAGGGTTACCTGGACCCTGCTTTTCCCTGGGCGGAAAAGGAGGTAGGTGAGATTGGAAAAGCTGCTCCTGTGGCACGTGGCTGCCCCTCCCACATCTCCATGAGTCGAGTGATACCTGAAAGGCAGCATGCTCGAGGGAGAGTTTCAAGAGCCCACAGAAGCAGCCAAGCTCCTTGGGCCATGGCTGGAGGACAGTGGCCACAGCACCAAAAGAGAGAGAAAGTGAGCTGTCTAGATTCAGAAGAACAAGCAGGATTTAAAGGGCCCATCAACCCAGCATTTACTTCCTTTCCAGCCCTCTAATTTCCTCTTGTTTTATAAGGCTGTGAGGTTTTTCTCAACATTCACAAGTCCCAGTCCAGGTTGGTGTCACTGCCAAAGGTACTACAGACATAGCGATTGTCCCTGGGAGAGATTTTTTTACCACTAAGAATTATGAGGTGTCATCTGACATTCTAATAGCTTCTGCAGCCGCCTCGTGCTTTGTACAGGGAAGCTAAGAGGGATGCTACTGCGGATATGATCCCTCACAGCCTAAGGGCTGTGCTCTGAGAAATGTCACTGACAGCATTTTTCTGTACACTTGCACCCAGGCATACCCTCCCATTCTCATTTAGAGTAGCAGGCATATGGGGCTTCCCTTACTGAGAGTGGACACCCAAGCAAATCAGCTTCTGGTGCTCTTAGTATTCTGGTGGGAAATTTTTTAGAAAGCCAAATCACAGAATCATCAAAATGTTGATATATAATCCCCGCCCTGAACAGACACTATAGAAAAGAGTCCAGATCACGCAGCCAGTTGAAGCAGTCCCAGGACTAGAACGAGAGAATACCACTTTGTTAATGGTAGCTGAGGCAAATGAAGGAGAGGCAAAGTCAGTAAGTCCCTCAGCCATTTCAGAACAATTGGTCTGACACACACCCAACCCCATCTACAGTAACCCCCCCCCCCCCCCCCCGCCCCAACTCCCTCAGTTTGGGAGAAAATGCCTACAAGAGCAAGTTAATTTAGAAACAAAGATCATGAGCCATTTTGAAATTTCAAAGCTGATTCCATTTTGCAGGGTTAATAGTAAACCCAATTTTCATTTTTTCAAAAAAAAATTGAATTTTTGAAATTTTTCTCAAAAATGTTATTGAAACTTATCAACATCGTTATCGAAATTAAAATTCAATAATGGTTAAAAAGATTTGAAAGAAGCCATCCTTCAGTTACTTCAGATTGGAGTGAGATGACCCAATGCTCTTTTAGAAGGAATTGAAGGGCCAGTTCCCACCTTATTTCTAGCCTCAGAGTATCAGGAACAAACCGAACATGGCTCTAGGCCCCGAACTATCCTCACTCATTGTCAGCAATTGATCTCTTGACCCTGAAAAGAACAATAAAGCATCCTGTAGCCTCTCTCCAGCTATCAAGACCAGGGATCTAAGGTGATGAACAATCTCTATCAAAGCGGGCTAAGGTCTCAGCTACAGTCTTCCCATCCTTTGTGCTGTTCCCCACACCTATACAGAAGATAGAAAGGAGGGACTAACACTGAAACTGATCGTGCTGTTCTGGCTTAACAGGCCATGGTCCTCAGGCCTGATTAACCTCATGTCACACTACCTGATATCTTGACCTCAGAGATGATCTGCTAGTGTAAGGATCAATCTTCTTTCCACAACCAGACAGACTCAACCTAGCAGCCTGACATTTGAAAGAAGCCACTTATACAAAAATGGATTGTTGAGTTGATTAACACTCTACTGAACCCTAGAAAGAGGGCAACAAAAAGAATTTAACCTAGTTGCTAGGCAAATTCCACAAATTATCATATTTCAGCAAATGAAACGTAGCCCCAAGTTGTTCCAGGTGTGTCTTACCATGGGTATAAGAATGTCCAAGCTAAAAGGCCAAGTCTCCACACTAATATGTTCTCGGTATGTTCAGGAAATATCCTCACATTAAGCCTTTCTATAAGGCAACTACCCTGATTACACTCCCACCGAATCAGAGGCAACAATCTTTGGATCTCATTATGTACCCTTTCCATCAAAATGGTCTTCCCAATAGCTACCACCTCTTGCAGGGGAGATTTTAAAGTTAGGAGCTCTCTCTGATGAGACCCAGTATGATACTTTTCTTTCAGGCAAGATTGTCCTCACAGCTGGCATTTAAAACTAGGGCTGTCAAGTGATTAAAAAAAATGAATTGCGATTAGTTGCGCTGTTAAACAACACTAGAATACCATTTATTTTAAATAGTTTTGGATGTTTACTACATTTTCAAATATATTAATTTCAATTACAACACATAATACAAAGTGTACAGTGCTCACTTTATTTTTGCTTACAAATATTTGCACTATAAAAAATATTTTTCAATTCATGTCATACAAGTACAGTAGTGCAATCTCTTTATAATAAAAGTTGAACTTACAAATGTAGAATTATGTGCACAAAAAAACCTGCATTCAAAAATAAAACAATGTAAAACTTTAGAGCCTACAAGTCCTCTCAGTCCTACTTCTTGGTCAGCCAATCACTCAGACAAACAAGGTTGGTTACAATTTGCAGAAGATAATGCTGCCTGCTTTTTGTTTACAATGTCACTGGAAAGAGAACAGGCATTCGCATGGCACTGTTGTAGCTGGCGCTGCGAGATGTTTACGTGCCAAATGCGCTAAAGATTCATATGTCCCTTCATGCTTCAACCCCATTCCACAGGCCATGCTTCCATGCTGATGATGGGTTCTGCTTGATAATGATCCAAAGCAGCGCGGACTGAAGCATGTTCATTTTCATCATCTGAGTCAGATGCCACCAGCAGAAGGTTGATTTTCTTTTTTGGTGGTTCGGGTTCTGTAGTTTCTGCATCTGAGTGTTGCTCTTTTAAGACGTCTGAAACCATTCTCCACACCTTGTCCCTCTCAGATTTTGGATGGCACTTCAGATTCTTAAACCTTGGGTCGAGCGCTGTAGCTATTTTTAGAAATCTCACATCAGTACCTTCTTCACGTTTTGTCAAATCTGCTGTGAAAGTGTTCGTAAAACAAATGTACTGGGTCATCATCCAAGACTGCTGTTACATGAAATATATGCAGAATGCGGGTAAAAAAGAGCAGGAGACATACAATTCTCCCCCCAAGGAGTACAGTCACAAATTTAATTGATGCATTATTTTTTTAACAAACATCATCAGCATGGAAGCGTGTCCTCTGGAATTGTGGCCGAAGCATGAAGGGGCATATGAATGTTTTTTTTGCATAGCTGGCATGTAAATACCTTGCAACACCAGCTACACAAGTGCCATGTGAACGCCTGTTCTCACTTTCAGGTGACACTGTAAATAAGAAGCAGGCAGCTGTATCTCCCGTCAATGTAAACAAATTTGTTTGTCTTAGCAATTGGCAGAATAAGAAATAGGACTGAGTGGACTTGTAGGCACTAAAGTTTTACATTGTTTTGTTTTTGAGTGCAGTTATGTAACCAAAAAAAAAATCTGCATTTGTAAGTTACACTTTCACGATAAAGAGATTGCACTTCAGTACTTGTATGAGGTGAATTGAAAAATACTATTTCTTTTGTTTACCATTTTTACCATACATATATTTGTAGTCAAAAATAATAATATAAAGTGAGCACTGTGCACTTTGTATTCTGTGCTGTAATTGAAATCAATATTGAAAATGTAGAAAAACATCCAAAAATATGTAATAAATTTCAATTGGTATTCTATTGTTATAGGTGCGATTAATCGCAATTCATTTTTTTTAGTTAATCGCATAAGTTAACTGTGATTAATTGACAGCCCTATTTAAAACATTTTCGGTAGACCTAAGGCCCAATTCACATTCTACAGCCCAGCCGTAAAAGTTGAGGAGGCATCTAAAGCATCTAATTCTAAACAGATCAGAGAGAGCATTTCTGTGGCCTTATGTCTCCATCAAACCTCAGAGCCCATGCCTTTACAAATTCAAGTTTACTACAAGTTCAAGCTTTGTTTCCTGGGGAAACGAGATTGGTGGTGTTGGTCTGTGTAATGTGTGTGAGGGAGAACCCCCTATATATTTAAAACAATGCAGATGATAATATGCAATTTATGTTCTATAGTAATTGTAATTAACATATAATTAGTATACAGTATATCTATATGGACCAAATTCTTGTCTCACTTCTGGCAGTGCAAAACAGCCCTAAAACTAGATTCACCTACTCTTTGAGGAGTCACACACACCTGGGGGAATTCCCCAGCAGCGTAGAACTAACATACCGGCTCCGTTACTGCCATCCCCGCTGACCTCTACATAGGAAGCTTGACAAAGAGAAAGGGGAAGAAACCAGGGTGTATTCATCCTGCTGGCACCCCTGATGGCTGGAATAGCCTCTTGGGGCTCAATGTAGCTAGTGCAAGATAGAGCTGCCCTCAGGATGGTGTAACTCATGCCATGGATCCAGTGCAGCTCAGCACCAGGATTTCGGGACCAGAGCTGTGGTCCCCAAAACCACTTTTGCCCCCACTCTGGTCTTGTGCTGTGTGCAGCTCCATCAGGCTGGAGGATCTGGTCCCTATATAGCTAGCTAAAATCATCCAGATAGCTGCCTGTGGTCAGTTGAATCAAACAAATCAAAACATTATTTGGAGAACATTTTTTTAACTTGCTCAAATCAATGGAAAATAAAATAAACACTGAACTATAAGAGTAATCATAACTACACAGGGCCTGTTGCTGAGACAAAACTTTTAGAAGCGGGTGAAAGTTTAGCCTGTGAGAAAGAAGCCCGATCTTCACAGAGCTATGCTGATATACAACAGCTGAGGATCTTGACCACAATTTTCAAGTACAGCTTACACTTGTGGGTTTTTTGCTTTTCTTATTTTAAATTCAAAGTATTTAAAATTGGGGATAGATTTTTAGGGCTGATGACAGACTTGGAGACCAAAGGCCTCTATTTAGCCACAGAGTAAGTACAGCAGAGATAGCAGCAAGGCAAGCTTTCTCATACTGCTTCACCCAAAACTCCACAGTCCTGACCTGAAGGGACCACGTTTAGACCAAAGACCGTCTTTTCTCCACACCCATTCAGTCCTATTCATCTCAGCAAGAGGGCCAGCAGTTAGCAGCTTTTGTGATGTTGACTCTGTCCACTAGGAGACCACCTATCTGATTTCATATAGGCCACCAGACCTGAGTGACTGTAACCTGAGATATGTTAGGATAGGCATTTGCACATTTCAATAAGGTCATCTCCACCTTGGAAGCTGACAAATGCACATATTTAAACAAACCCTGATTGTGTGGAGATCTCACTCATTAATTAGTAAATACGAAATGGCCTACTCTCGCCTTGAGCCATACACACTACTCCCAAAGGAACATGTCACATGTTGGTGGCGAACCTTAAGTAATGAGGATTTTCCAGCTTTTCGAGTCATTTCAGCCATGTGCAGCTGAAAATGTTTTCTGATTTCAAGATCAACCCAGCATTCAGCCAAATAAAAACCTAATTCAGATCTTTCCAATGCAAGTTGAAAGCCAAGCAACTGTTCACCCGAAGTGCCCATTTTATAGTTCTGCGTGTGTGTGCGTCTATAATCTATTTACCAGCATTCCTACTTCACTATGTGCCTGTTAATAAGATTAGTAATTAAAAAGCTTGATAGCAATTGGCAAGCATACTCCCCTCTCAGTTGGGTTGGCTTTGAGTCTCAGGCAGGGCTTTGAAGAGCATCTGAAGGAGTGAAGTCAAGAACCCTCTGCTGAAATCTGTGCTTGAAAGTGCAAATGGAAAAACCCCGGCCATTATGGGACAATCCCTTACAGTTTATTTTTGCCTGCATTTCTTATGCAGTGGGGCTGGGAAATGTTTGGAGATTTCCATATTTATGTCAGATGTACGGAGGAGGTAAGTGCAGTTTGTTTCTTGATTCCCTCTCAGAAGGGTACAGACGTGGAATGTTAAATATTTTTAAACCAAAAGTATGTCCATGTCAGTATCCCATCCATCTGATCGTTTTTTATATTCACTGGAGGGGGAGTTCTTTAGATTATATAGGCAAGAGACATAAAATGTATCAGCAGACCATCTCTAGCTACAGAGACGTTATACATCTTTATTTTATTTCACATTGCTTTCCATTGTGTCTCTCGTGTAACCCTTTTTCCTGAGTACTGCCCCAATTCAATACAATACTATTCCTTCCCAACTGAGCTCTGAAAACACAAGGAGGAACACTGTTTTGTATAAGAGAGAAGGTTCCTATGGTGCTGATTTTTTAATTCCCCTGCTAAATTACTTTCTGGGCATCAGAAGCTGGTTCAGTTCCTTATAGATTTACATATTTGGATCCAAAAATGCTACTGAGAAGGGAAGAGATTTACATTGATTTAATTAAGGGATTAATAATAGCCATTCAAACTGCTGCTGTTAATGCAGTTCTGTTATATAAGGCTTAATTTTAAAGGGTTGATAACTTGGCTGCAAAGTTGCCTGGAAGTTGGCAGAAACCCCTTAGGCAACGGGATTGCTACAGCTAAAATCTCACAAGAGGCTTTGGAAATGTAGATTAAACTGGTTTTGGTTCAAAAAGAGTTCTCTGGCTGGGATGCTGTTTTTTTTTCACCCGCTCCAGACTAAACAAAAAAATGTCAGAAATAGACATAAACCCAGAGTCAGTTGCTTTTCTGCACTTAGAAATCAAAGATCAGATTATTAAGTTAATTATAGAGAAAACTTACCACCAGTTCTAATAGGCAAATACCTATTTTTGTGAAGGGCTGACTATGTGGTTGATACGCTGACTAGCCTTAAAGAAATTCCAGTAAGGTTCCTAGGACAGTTCTATTCAGTTTCTTTATGCTGCATCCATCACCGTAGCACCTGAATCCCTAGCACCTGTCACATGTGGTTCTTTCCGCCCTTCACCCTTTTTCTTCCCAGGAGAAAAACTGTTTGCAGATTTTTAAACTCTTTTTTTTAACTTTGGTTCAAACACAAGTTTTAAACCCACTTGCACGAGGCACTCAGTGTGTGCTGGGAGCTGGAGCAATTGTTTAAATTAATTTCTAGATAGATTAGATTAGATATGCCATAAAGGCCAAGTCCAAAGCTTTCTGAAGTCAGTGGGATTCTTTCCATTTATTTCAATGGGCTTTGGATCAGGGCCTCACTTAGCATTTAGATACTGCAAGTGGTTGATGCTGTATAGAAATGTAAACTAGGATATATTAGCTAGAGAGATGATCTATAATTCCTGCTGGATTCTCAATTACAAATGTTTCAGAAGGCTACCATCTTCCTCCTTGAAAGTGATGCCAGAACATTGCCTTTTAATATTTCTTTTAAATTTAATTGCACATTATGTACACATATATAAATTGTGTCTAACCCATTGCAGACAATTTTCCTGTCCGCCCAGCAGAGATGTTCTAAAGGGCAGTTAGACTCAAGTATGAGGCTTTTTACTCTACTGTAACAAGATTAGCTTTGTAAGTTCCTCTTATCGAGCCCTGCAGCTGTAAATCTTTATAGCACACACAAGTGTACCTTTGATCAATGCCTCCAGCCCAAAAAGAAAAAAAAAACACCACCCAACCACATGGATTTTCTGCAAAGTATGGTTTTCAGGGACCTAAATGAACAGCCTTATAACTTCAGCTGACTGCTGCATTTTCCCCCATTAGTATTATTGTGTAGGGCTGACTATGTGGTTGACACGCTGAAACACAAAAATAAAATCATTCCCTGCCCTGAAGAGCATAGTCTAAAAGTTCTTACCACAGGTATCTATATGATACAATAGCCGTCCAAACTTTAAAACCGATTATCTTCCTTCTCATAAATGTATTCACTGCTTATCCTCTCTTTTATCCAGAGGGCTTGAACTGGGCAACACAGATATGAACCAGTTCTTTCTAGAGAGCATCACAGTTATTGTTCTGCGGTTTGAATAACATATCAGTTAAGATGCCTATTAACTTTTAAGACAGTTCTTTGGCAGCTAACCCATGTATAAATGAGATTATCAAATTAAAGATACAGTGGAACTTGTTTATAGTGAACTCAGATATAGGGACAGTCATACTTTATAGATACAGACCCAAGACACAGAGGGGCAGAGCCTCATTTGGAACAAATCATCCAAGCACCATTGACTTTAATGAAGTGATGCTGATTTACATCTGCTGATGAGCTGGCCCAAGGTTTAACTTTGAATCCAGAACTGAGCTGCCCCAGAGTCCATAGGATGTTTGGATCTGAGATCTTGGTTCAGCTCATTCTAAAGAGAGGGGCTGGATGCAAAATTTGGATCCAAACATGACCAAAGTTGAGGGGGAGGGGGGCGTTTGGATCTGGGCTTTTGGTTCTGCCCCAGCTCTCGTTCGTTGTGAAGTAGAATAAAAGTCCCTAATTATTTCACTGTGTTACAACATGGCAAACTGCAAATCCAGATATAGTGAAGCTGTCTGGTGAAAAAAAGGACTTCACAAAGGGTCTGATCCTGATCCCCTTGAAGTCAACAGCAGAACTCCCAGGGGGTTCACTGGGGTTTGATTGGGTGTTATAAAAGGTCCCCACTGAATGTATAAGGACTGTTAAGTCTCTGATAACTCCCTAGTTTGAAAGGGAGTTATCTAACATAAGAAGCAAACAAAGGGGTTGTTAATAAAAGCATAGCCAGGAGGTATAAAATGAATTCCCTGAATAATACGGATTATTGCTCAGTGTTCATTTCAACTTCTTTGCAAGTAACTGAGCAGAGCCCATTGCAAGGAATGTTAATGCTGGAGATTAAATTCCAAATAATAGATATTTACGTAAATATTTTGGCTTGCTGTTAAAACCAGGAAAAGCTACTCAAAATCTGTTTTTGACTTAGTCAGCAGGTCTTTCTGAGGTGATCTCAAAGTCAAAGGCAGGGGCTTTTTCCAGGAGAAACCTGCAGTGGGGGACACCCCATTCAAGTACCATATGGCACTGTTGAGCCACCCCATTATAATAGAATCTCTCTGTTCCTCCCCCTCTTTGCCCTCTGCAAGGAACCAAGACTGCCTGTCTTTCTGTCTGTCTTCCCCTTTGCAAAGACCTTGTCTGTTTCACACACAAAGCAGGGAGTGAGCACATCAATATTTCCTCTCTGATGATCTATAAATGCCCAAGTGCAATTTATAGTGTTAGGTTGGATCCAGGGAACTTGATCCAGCCTGCAAGTTTACATACTCACCTCGCCCCCATTAGTTACAATTAAGAACTGGGGTGAATCAGGAATCTTTACCGTGCCAATCCTAAACAAAGGCATTCAAAGCTGACTTGGTAAAAGTGTGTAAGAGTGAGCGACTCCAGATAAGGAACTTTAGCGCTTCTGGTTTCAACCAAAACCCAATTAACAGGTGAAGCCTAATTCTTTAAACATCCAAGCCTTGCTGAGATATCCTTTTGTACCCCGTTTTTTGCAGGGTAGGCTCAGCTATCTCAGTGGAACCTTGCTGGTCAGCAGCTCACACTTGTAAGTGCATCTTCCCCCTACTGCTTCTTCTGGTGCTGCACAGGTCACATCCCGTGCGGGGCTGAGCTCTCCCAATTCCCACAGACTTCAATGGGAGTTGAGGGTGCTCAGCATCTCTCAGACAATGTGATTCAAGAAACTAAGCAAGGCTTTGTCGGCAAAATAAGATACCAATCAATGTAAGATTCACATTATGTTGGGTTATGATGGGGAGAAGGAAACTGACCAAACTGGGGGTAGTATGGAATGTGGAAGGGTATGTGCAGACAGCCATTCCAGCAAGTTCCAGTTCCAACCACTGTTCTGAGGTCTAACCTGCATCATAAACACTGCCACACTCGCACCTTCCTAGTCCTACCGGCTGAGGTCACTTTTATTCTAGCTTCCATCACTCCCAAATTCAGTATAACATCAATTAGTGATTTCTTCTGGTGGCTTCCCCTATTGTCTTTCTGGGATTGTAAGGAAA
The DNA here is from genome assembly GCF_013100865.1 of Trachemys scripta elegans. NCBI lineage: Eukaryota > Metazoa > Chordata > Testudines > Emydidae > Trachemys > Trachemys scripta. The sequence goes on from NC_048299.1 coordinate 78,080,210, forward strand.
GAACTTCATCTGATTCAGGTAAATGCACACCAAAGATGTTTCCGCCTGTTCCCCAATCTATAATACCTAAAGCTTCTCTTCCATTGTCAATGTAATTATGTTCCTGATGTTCATAGCTCATACAGGGAAAGTAATTTATTTAATGACACATGATTGCCACCTCAAAACCAATATGCAGAGGTATCACGTGCTAACTTTATTTGCAGGCTAGGACGGTGATGCATCAGACATCTGATGATGCCAGTAACTCTTTGATACACTTAAAGGCATGACTATAGATCCTGGAGAGATCACCACCACTCTTTCTCCTTACATACAGTGGTTGGATCAACGGAGTTTGGCTCAGCATGCAGTGATGATTCCACCGTAGCTTTAAAATCTCTACAGCGCCGCACAGAACCAAATTATTTTACTAGCAGGACAGTTAGAGTTACCAACTCAGAGTACTTGAAAACAATAGGACTTATAGTACCAATAGCTACACAAATCGTCTTCAGTGTTGGGTCTGAGAGCATACAGGCAAACTATGCACTTGGCAAAATTTTGGCTAATTACCTTGCTCTTTAATCTGATGCTTTTTCTACTACCCATTACCTCGTTGAACAGAGTAACATACTATGGGCCTGATCCAAAGCCCATTCAAGTCAACAGGCAAGACTCCTTTTAACGTCAGTGGATTTTGGATCAGACCTTATAACAATAAAAACATGTAATACTTCAGCAACATCCACTACAGTTTTGTTCTTTGATCGCTTGCCAGTTTTTACCATTTTTTGAGCCTTCTTTCCCCTGGAGCGTATGATATCCCCTTGCCCCCTTAATCACATACATCAGCAGTAATGGTGACTGCACATACAGTGACACAGTATCTTGTTAGTCTTTCAGAACGCAGGGCTGGATTTAAGAATTAGGGCCCAGAGGGCAAATGAACTGGGGGGGGGGGGTGTGCAAAGGTACAGCCTGGCATGAAGTTTAAGCGGTTTCCTTGGGGGCAGGGAATAGCAGCAGCGCAGGAGCTGGAAATCAGAACCATGGGTTAGAACTGGAGCGTGAGCTTGAGAGGGGAGCGTGATGCAGGGGGGGAGGTGGTAGACCAGGGCTGGACTGGAGGATGCAGACCAACCATGTAATGTCCTTTTGGCAGCTCAGAAAATCCAGCACCCCAGGGTTTAACGGAACTTACGTGTAGAAAGAGAATCCACCCCATTTTGTGGGTATTTGGGGATTAGACTTTCTATAGTTAATTTAAAAATCAAACATTGCCTTGGTTTTGTGCTTCTTTTTCTTTCACTTTCCCCACTTCTCCATCCCCACCCCTAGTTTTCTCCTACAGTATCTTGGTGTTTCTTGTCCTCTATTTCACTGTTTCTCCTTCTTTTTCATTTTTCTGCGGTGTTACCCGCCCTTTTTTTTACCCGCCCGGTGTTACCCGCCCTTTTTCCTTTATTTCCTTCTTCCTCGCCCACCTTTTTCTCTGTGTTCTGCCCACTCCCTTCTGACTCGGGTCCTTTCAGTTTCTCTCCTCCCCCATGTCCTCGTTGCCAGAACACCAGAGCCAAACCCAGCCCGAACTATGGTGAGAGACCAATTCCATAGCTCGAGCCTTTCCATTGTAGTGGGGCTTCGCTGTAATTTAAGAGCCACTTAAATGGTCTTTGGATTTTCTTTTTAGGGCCAATACATGCGGAGCTATCTGTCTCTAATCTCACTGCATTAGTCACAAATGTGCCTTCCGTTCACGACATCAGAATGGGCAAATCAGTTAAGACAGAAGCAAGAATTCACCCCGTGGCAGCTAATTGTCTGTCCCCTTTGCCAGCAACATAGCTAGTACATGGCTGTTCTCCTGTGAGAGGCCATAAGGCTTTAATTTTGCTCTGTGCACAGGGCCCCCTTAGCTGTGTCTATGGAACTGGATTGGCCAGTCTTCCTTCCTTCCAGGTCTGTGCAGTAGGACAAACCAAGAAGCACAGTTTCCTATGGGCTATTGTCGTTGCTCTGTGTGCATGTCCTCCAGGCATCCGATCCCCTGCTGAGGCACTAGGGGGTAGCTGCAGTACAGATACCGGGAGGCATTGTGTTAGGTGTGGATGTGCAAACTTGGCTGGCACATGGTTGTGTTGTGAAAAAAGTTGTGGCGTACACACAAGTTAGCCATGGGCAGCTCCACAGGTCTTGCTGCAAACTTTCAGATCCCTAGTGACTTCAGTAGAGCTATAGCAATTGACACTAGCTGAGGCTCTGTCCCCATGTGGTTTTTTAACCAGGTCAGAGTGGTGGCACAACCTACTTATGAAAACACAGTTACATTTATTATGTAGATAGGCCCTCAGCCACACTATCCTTTGTGGAGATGAGGGTTTTTCCTTACCCCTCTTCAGTGCTGCACTCCTTGGCCCGTTAAGAGAGATGCACACATGTGAAATAAACCTCTCCGCCTCATCACCTCTCTCATTACCCTTTAACAGCTTGGGTAGCAATTAGTTACACTTTAATAGCTGTAGTCTTGTATACTGCTCAAAGTGAACAACTGTGACATTCTCTCATTGGTCAGCGCTAGACTAGGAAATGTTTAGCAAAAAATCCCAGGGTTGCCAAGTATCAGTAAAAAATGCCTTAGTGTAGACAAGGCCACACAGTGGTATATCGTGATTGTTCTGCTGAACTGGAGACTGGGCCTGGTGCTGAGATGTGGCTTGAGTCTAAATCAGGGGTGGGCAAACTATGGCCCGTGGGCTGCATCTGGCCCACCAGCCATTTTAATCCGGCCCTCGAGCTCATGCTGGGGAGTGGGGTCTTGGCTTTTCCCCGCTTTGGCACTCCAGCTGGGGAGCAGGGTCAGGGGCCACTCCTGGAAGCAGCGACGTGTCCCCCCTCCAGCTTCTATGCATAGGGCCAGCCAGGGGGCTCGGCTCTGCACACTGCCCCCACCCCAAGTGCCGCAGCCAATGGGAGCTGCAGGTGCGGCACCCACAGATGGGGCGCGCAGCAGAGCTGCCTGGCCGGGCCTCTGAATAGGAGAACATGCCACTGCTTCCCAGGAGCCGCATGAGATAAGCGTCGCCCAGAGCCTGCACCCCTGAGCCACCCCCCCGTGCCCCAACCCCCTGCCCTGATCCCCCTCCTGCCCTCCGAACCCCTCAGTCCAAGCCTGGAGCACTCTCCTGCACCCCAAGCCCCTCATCCCCAGCCCCATCCCAGAGCCTGCACCCCCAACCAGAACCCTCACCTCTCCCTGGTGCCCCCACTCCCTGCTCCAGCCCTGATCCCCCTCCTGCCCTCCGAACCCCTTGGTCCCAGCACCCTCCTACACCCCAAACTCCATGAGCATTCATGGCCCACCATACAATTTCCTTACCCAGATGTGGCTCTCTGGCCAAAAAGTTTGCCCACTCTGGTCTATGTAGTCTCACGTTTGCAATATGCTTTATTGGTATAGCACCCTCATATTGCTGCTGGCTGGCATCATCACTGAGGTATAAAAAGTTTGTCTGCCAAGTCAGCCTAAGACGACTCTTCCACCTCTTAATGAGATGACATCACATTTAGGATTTTGTTGAATCAGTCACGCTGGTGACCTGCATGAAGCTGCAGGTGCAGCTGGGATCCTAACACAGCAATCATCAGCAATATACTGTCGTCTGGAAGACAACTGTATGGCCCAAGATCCATCATGTAGCAATTACAGGCTAATCATCAAGGACAGAGAACATGTTGAATCTCATTATGGACTAGCTTCAGCAGTTCCATAGCTTGTCACTTTTATCACTAGTTTATGGCTGCACAAGCAGTGGGAATTGCATACAAGGGTGAATGGATGAGCATACAAAGGTGTACATGCATGGATGTGGTACATGAATAGGTGTGCACGTATTGATCTGTATGCGTGGCTGTTCATATCATTAATGGTGAGCCATCTAATGACAGAACGGTGTTATTAAAACTGTATTTGAGTCTCAAAAGTAATCAGGGCTGCTGGGGGGGGGCAGGGCAAGTGGGGCAATTTGCCCCAGGCTCTGGGCTCCACAAGGGCCCCCACGAGAATATAGTATTCTATAGTATTGCAACTTTTTTTTATGGAAGGGGCCCCCGAAATTGCTTTGCCCCAGGCCCCCTGAATCCTCTGGGCAGCCCTGAAAGTAATAGCTCATTTCTCTCATTTGCTTGTTAAATGCTTCCTTTTGTTTCTCCTACAGGGGGATTTTTAATCCCATATCTCATCATGTTAATTGTAGAAGGGATGCCTTTGCTATACCTGGAGTTGGCAGTGGGACAGCACATGCGCCAGGGGAGCATAGGAGCATGGAAAATCATAAGCCCCTACCTCAGCGGGGTTGGTAAGTTCTCAATTCACGAACAGGGTTATTTTGAACTCCTAGCTGACTTTTGGGGATTCCTATGAGTTTTTGCATTAAATATAATTTAGAGCAGGAAATGGACAAGAATTGGGGTATTTATGGAATATAAAATGAAATGGGCAATATACAAATAAAATCAGAGTTCTGATCAAAGTCATGGATCCCTGGGTAATTAGCGAAAAGAGCTGTGCTAAAGTACGTGCAATGAACTTTAGTTTCCTCCAGAGCACAGGTTATAATACTTATAATACTCACACGTATATAGCACCCTACGTATTGAAAATCTCAGAACACTTTGCAAACATTATATAATTAAGCTTCATAACACGCCCGTAAAGTAGGCAAATATTATCCAGAGTTTCTACACAGTAAACTGAAGCACAGAGAGCTTAAGTGACTTATTCTGTGTCACCCAGGGAGTCATTGGCAGAGTCAGGCACAGAAGCCAGGGACTTTGCTTCCCTGACCCCTGCTGCCTCCCACACGTATGTGGCATTGACTGAACAACCTGCTAGGAGCTGAGAGTGGCCATCAGATCTCAAAAGAGCACATTGTTTGCCACTGTGTTTTGCTGCTGTGTCCCTATACAACATTTCAGCCACTTCCGTCCATGTCGCTGGCTTATACTGTAAGATGGTGATATATAGCAAAGCCTGAAATGACTTCTCACATCTGTAGCACCTCCCAGGCCCTGTGCTATTGAACATTTTTATCAATGAGCTGGAAGAAAATATAAAATCAGCACTAACAAGTTTGCAGATGACACAAAGATTGGCGTAGTGGTAAATAATGAAGAGGGCAGGTCACTGGTACAGAGCGATCTGGCTTGCTTGATGAGCTGGGTGCAAGCAAATCATATGTATTTTAATACAGCTAAATTTAAATGTATAGATCTAGGAACAAAGAATGCAGGCCACACTTACAGGAGGGGGGACTCTAGTCTGGGAAGCAGAGACTCTGAAAAAGATTTGGGGGTCATGGTGGATAATCAGCTGAATACGAGAGCCCAGTGTGACACTGTGGCCAAAAAGGCTAATGTGATCTTTGAATGCATAAGCAGAGGAATCTTGAGTAGGAGAAGAGAGGTTATTTTACCTCTGTATTTGGCACTGGTGCAATCACTAATGGAATACCGTGTCCAGTTCTGGCACCCACAATTCAAGAAGGATGTTGATCAGTTGGAGAGGGTTCAGGGAAGAGCCACAAGAATGATGAAAGAATTAGAACATATGCCTAAGAGTGCTAGACTCAAGGAGTGCCATCTATTTAGCTTGACAAACGTGTAGGTTAAGTGGTCACTTGATCATAGTCTATAAATGCTGACATGGGGAACAAATATTTGATAATGAGCTCTTCCATCTAGCAGACAAAGGTATAACATGATCCATTGGCTGGAAGTTGAAGCCAGACAAATTCAGACTGGAAGTAAGGTGTACATATTTAACAGTGAGGGTAACTAACCCTTGGAACAATTTTCCAAGGGTCATGGTGGATTTTCCATCACTGGCAACTTTTAAATCAAAATTGAAAGTTTTTCTAAAAGATCTGTGCAAGGAATTATTTTGGGGAAGTTCCATGACCTGTGTTATACAGGAGGTCAGACTAGATGAACACAATGGTCCCTTCTGGCCAAATCTCTGAATCTATTAAGCTAAAGATCAGAAAAGCACTTTACAAGCATTAATAAATCAAACTTCATTACTTGCCTATGAGGTAGGGAAGGATTGTCTCCATTTTGCAGAAAGTGAACCATGGAAAGTCAATGGCAGAACCCACCACCAGAACCCAGATCTCCGGCCTGCCTGTTTGGTGTTTTAACAACAAGATCTTCCTCCTGACAAGCTTAATGAAATACATCACAACAACAAAACAATGCACCAATTTACTACTCTCATCCTTCAACATAGGCCAGTAACTGAACTAATCCATCTAAAAATAGCCTAAATTGCCCTTCTAGCCTAAACTACTTCCAGTTCATTTGAACATGAATTGTTCATCTCTAAAATGGTGTTGAATATTCACCATAAGTGACCAAAGTTCAGACTCAACTCCTGCATGCCCTTGAAAGAAGAGAGATTTCAATGGCAAGCATGCGTCACGTGCAGTAAAACAATAAATATGTAAATGTGTTGTTTGTGTGCAGGAAGGAGTTACAGCACTCTTCCTAGATACCAGGTAAAAACTTTATACCTGCCTCTGGAGATTTCCATTACTTGCATCTGAAGAAGTGAGGTTCTTACCCACGAAACCTTATGCTCCCAATACTTCTGTTAGTCTTAAAGGTGCCACAGGACCCTCTGTTGCTTTTTACAGATTCAGACTAACACGGCTACCCCTCTGATAGGTAAAAACTTGGCATTGCTACCACAGAGGTTTCTTGCAAAGGGTCTAGTTCTAGGATGAAAAGCTCCTTCTTTTACCTGATATTTTATTTACATTTGTGCAGTACAATAGAGAACATGACAATCTGATGCGTATCAACAACCTGGGTTCTGAGAATACTATAGTTATGACATGAACACTATGGCGGGAGAGATACCAGATGCTTCCCGTGTGACAGGGATCTAATAATTTGCTCCTGTTGCTAACGCCTGTTCAGCTGCACCTGTGTTAGCAATGCCAGATGCTCTAGCATAGGTGTGCTTGCACCATGCCAGTTAGCCCTGCTCTGCACAGGGTTACATGACACAATACTGAAAATGCCAGTGGCAGCTAGCAGTCCTTTCGTACTAGGGCTCCCAGCATAGCTAACATGGGGAGCGCATAATGGGTGTTAGCAAAGGTGCGAAATGATGAGAGAAGTTTCCCAGTGGTCTCCAACCATTTTACACACAACATCACTTTTTGAATTTAAATGCAATCCAGGATCTACCCCGCCCCTTCCCCAAGGCCCTACCTCTTCCCAAGGCCCCGCCCCACTCACTCCATCTTCCCCTTCCTCCATCACTCGCTCTCGCCCACCCTCACTCACTTTCACCGGGCTGGGCTAGGAGGTTGGGGCTCGGGAGGGGGTGCGGGCTCTGGGCTGGGGCCGACGGGTTTGGAGTGTGGGAGGGGACTTCAGCTGAGCCTGGGGCAGGGTGTTGGGGTGTAGGAGGGGGTGAGGGGTGAAAGCTCTGGGAGGGAGTTTGGGTGCAGGAGGGGGCTCTGGGCTGGGGCAGAGTGTTGGGGTGCAGGAGGGGGCATGGGGTGCTGGCTCTGGTAGGGGGCTCAGGGCTGGGGGTTGGGGTGTGGGAGGAGTGCAGACTCCCAGTGGGTGGCGCTTACCTTGGGCAGCTCCCAGGCAGTGGTGCAGCAGGGCTAAGGCAGGCTCCCTGCCTGCCCCGATCCCACGCCGCTCCCAGAAGCAGCCAGCACACCCCCGTAGCCCCGAGGGGGGGGGCATGTGACTCTGCATGCTGCTCCTGCCTGCAAGCATCGCCCCCACAGCTCCCATTGGCCGTAGGTCCCCATTCCCAGCCAATGGGAGCTGCAGTGGCAGTGTTTGCAGCAGGAGCAGCGGTGGAGACCCCTGCCCCCACCAGGGACCGCAGGGGCATGCTGGCTGCTTCCGGGAGCAGCATGGGGCCAGCACAGGCAGGGAGCCTGCCTTAGCCCCACTGCACCGCTGGACTTTTAGCAGACACAGATCACGATTGACTGTCAGAGGCTCCAGGATTGACCAGTTGGTCGCAATCTACCGGTTGGCAGAGTGTAGGGATTTTGCCACTGATTTGCATGGGAGCGGGATCATTCCTTTCAATTGTGACACTCTGTTAAATGCTGCTGGCTCTCTCTTCTAACCCACAGCATGAGGAAACCATCCTAGTTCGTTTGGCAAAAATAAGGGCGGGGCTCTCAGATTCTGTCCACACTACAATTTTTAACTGAGTTTGTAACCTTGAAGTGGCCTGATAGGCTCTAAACATGCATTTTTTTTATCCACCTGCCACATGGTTAATCAGGCACTTAGTAACCACAGCAGTTAACACTAAAGTGAACATATGTCCCAATATTCTCCTGACAATTCCGGGTTTTCACATGTCTGGTGTTCTAGGAATATTTTGGGGACACCTGAATTATCCCAATTCCTCATTTTATCAGTCAAAATGTTTGTTCAAGAGGTGTTTCTGTCCACAGGAGAATTTACTGTGTGTTTACCAGAGACGGCAAGTCCTGGGGACTGAGAGTTTAGTGTTTAACAGTGTTTAGAGTGAAGAGAAATTAAATGAGGGTTAGCACCAGCAAACTGTTCTTTGGCTTAAAGTGAATGATAATGACACTTGTTCAGTGTTTCATGATAGATTCACTTAGAACAGAATTACCAGGAAATATCCTCCACTTCAAGAAATGGCTCTATTCAGTCAGAAGTTCACAGTAGCAATACCAGCACTTTAAAAAAAGGGTACTTTTGTGGTGACACATGTAGAGTCTGTCAGAAAATATGGTCCCTTTAGCTAACAGTGTTTCACCCCTACTAAAGGTGTAGGATGGCACATTGTCTTCCCATGAGAGGTTCAGAACACTAGTTCTTTGCAGTGTGGACGTCTAACCATGAGTCACTAGGTTGGCTGGTCTCTTTGCCCCTAAGGCATTGCCACTTTCCCAATAGGACAGCTCTAAACCTTAGGCAGCTTCTATCTAGATGGGCTCCTATTTTTCCAGCCTTCTTTTCTGAACCTTTATGTTTCATTGGTGATGGTGATGGTTGTCTGGGAGAGCTAAAATGACTGAAGAGGTGAGTGGTCATTTTTAAATTCTGCAGTCTGATGTACAGCCAGTTTTCCCTTCCGCTGACTTTTCCTTTTTTCATTCTCAGGCATTGCCAGTGTGGTAGTGTCATTTTTCCTCTCCATGTACTATAACGTTATAAATGCCTGGGCATTCTGGTACCTGTTCCATTCATTCCAGGTGAGTAGAAACACTGATGATCTGCATTGCTAGATAATGACCTAACTTTTTCCAGGGGTGGGCTGGGGCCAAAGTGCTTGGGAATTCTGAAAACATACCTGGCTTGTTTGGCAAAAATATGAGCCAATTTCCAGGTAGGTGACACTAGACCAGAGGGGAATCTGCAGTGTGCAGAAGGTATATGAAAACTTAAATTCTGCAGAGGCTGTCGGGCAGTGAGCTGATAATCAGTACTACAATCTGACCACTGAATGGTCCCTTTTAGAAGTGTATTTATTTGAGTTGCTTATGGTCATCATCAGGCCATGATGACCGACTTCAGAAGCCCTGTCTGGCTAAAGTTTGTTGGCAGTGAACACTTTAAAAGGTAATTAGGTCTCCAAAGGGGGACCTTGTGACCTTTCACATCCTTGTGAGACCTTTGCTAATCATTTGATCAACAAAATGAAAATAAAAGCTTTCTGCGATGAGCTGTGTAGCTTCTCCCAGCAGCACAGAATGGGTGTTTCCAATAAAGAAGTAAATAAGGTTTCATGATGTATCATCTCCGGAGTTTCTGCAGGGACTTAATAAATCTTTATTGTGCACTGACACTTGAACTTGGATAGTGAGGTAATGATTAAGCCGAGTGCCACTTCCCTATGACACTGAGGCATTATTTGCTTCAGCAGGACTTACAAATGCATAGGACTTGTCCAAAGATATCTGTGATGTGATGTTGTCTTTTACAACGTGCTTTCTGTTTCAGAAGTGCTTACTAATGATTAGGGGTATTGAACAGCTTCCATATGAGGAGAGATTAAGAAGACTGGGACTTTTCAGCTTGGAAAAGAGATGACTATGGGAGGATATGATTGAGGTCTATAAAATCATGACTGATGTGGGGAAAGTAAATAATGAAGTGTTATTTACTCCTCATAACACAAGAACTAGAGGTCACCGAATGAAATTAATAGGCAGCAGGTTTAAAATAAACAATAGGAAGAATTTCTTCAGACAACCACAGTCAACCTGTGGAACTCTTTGCCAGAGGATTTTGTGAAGGCCAAGACTATAACAAGGTTAAAAAAAACCTAGATAAATTAATGGAGGATAGGTCTATTAATGGCTATTAGCCAGGATGGGCAGGGATGGTGCCAGAAGCTGGGAATGAGTGACAGGGGATGGATCACTTGATGATTACCTGTTTTGTTCATTCCCTCTGAAGCACCTGCCATTGGCCACTGTTGGAAGACAGGATACTGGGCTAGGTGGACCATTGGTCTGACCCAGCATGGCCGTTTTTATGTCAATAGTTCCATAAGAAAATGGTAATGTAACCATAATCCAGGGGCAGAGTCTATCTCAGATTAATGCTATTTATTTCTGCGGGACTTAACATCCTAAGAACATTAGCATTCATGGGAATTTCCACAAACATTCCCAGCCTTTAGTCCTGTGACTAGTCCCAGTATATCACTGGTATGAGCTGAAGAGAAGGAGATGATGAAAATGAAAGAACAACATCACTGCATGTATGTTGACTTCCTGCTATTAGATATAAATATGTCAGTGAGGTTACTCATGGGAGTAAGAGCTGCAGGATCTGTCCCAGAGTCCCCAGACATCTACAGCACAATACGCCCCTGGCTTCCTTGAACTGTCACTTTGCACGAAACCTTTTCTCTTCCCACCACGCCTCATCAAGATACTAAAGCTCTGAAAATCCCTGCTACATGCTTAACTTTTGCAACTTTTGCATTTGTTTGGTCCCCAAAGGATCCCTTGCCATGGGCCAGTTGTCCACTGAACAGTAACCACACCGGTTATGATGAAGAATGTGGGAAGACCTCGTCTACTCAGTACTTTTGGTACAGGAACACCCTGAACATTTCACCATCCATTGAGGAGTATGGGAGCATCCAGTGGGAGCAAGCGATATGCCTGATCCTGGCTTGGCTAGTGGTCTATCTGTGTATTCTGAGAGGAACAGAGTCTACCGGCAAGGTAAGAGGATAATAACTGTTGATTCAGAGTTAAACCATAAATAGGACTTGCAGAAACCAGCTTTAAGTGATGTTAACTGGAAAAAAACAAACAACTTTTGACAGGCTTTTTAAACCTGGCTGGTTTGAATTCCTCTTCACCAGGGAAACACAGTTTGACCATTGCCTGAGTGCTCATGCAGGACCATATAGTCTATGCACAGAGACAGGGCCGTATACTGTATGAACATTGGCACTCAGGCTGACATTTAAAGACTGATGAATGCATCCAATAGCTTGTACATTGGGAGAGCGTTTGCATAACCTCATTTGTGTAATAAATCGGTGTGTTGTCTACATTCCCACACTACAATCAATAGCTATGCTGCCTACATATGTGGCATGGGGATATTTGTCTCCAAAACATAGAACACTACCACTTTAGCTAAAAGAGGATCTCTACTAGCTGCAGTAGCTTAAGGTATATAGCCTCTGTGGGCCAGTCTCTGGACAGCAGGCAGCATATTTGTACAAGTGTCATAGAACGTCACAGTTCATCCTGCAGAGGGCAGGGCACACACATTAGCCATTTAATTGCATACTGCCGTCATCTAATCAAAGCCCCCGAGTTCTGTCCCTGTTTACAATGTGGTGGTTGTTGGCATGTGCCATAGTGCTTCAAGGACTATGAAGTCTGTTTGTCATGGACTCACAGGTGTGAGCTGATCAGACATAGACAAAGTATAAGAGGGCGCAGGTCAGTATTCTGCTATTAGATATAAACACCAGTGTGATACTGAAGCTCCGTGGTGATCACTTGTGGTGCCGTTATTGAAAAGCTGCCTTTGACTAGTTTGGAGGAAGAACTTATCTGTGACTCAGACAAAGAAAAAGCAGCTTGTTCTATGGAGGATAGGAACTTATAGACTCCATTTGTAAACATACCTTTATGGGAAGGAAAGCAGGAATTACCTCACTTTGTAGTCACTTTTAAATTGGCCTCTTGTGTTAATCCCTTGAATGCCACATTCAATGAAACTGACTCTTAGCAAATTTAAAACTAATAATTAATACTTTTTCACACAATACAGTTAGTAGTTGGTGGAACTCACTGACATGTTAACATTCAGAATAACCTTAGCAAGATTTTAAAAAATTGGACATTTATATGGATAACATGAATATTCAGGTATAATAGTGGTATATAACAATAGTAAGGATTTTTAAAAACCAAGAGTTGTCAAAGAGATAGAAAACCCTCATGTTTCAGGCCATTAGCCATCCTCTAACTAATAGAGGTTAGGAGGAAACTTCCCCTGTGGACAGACAGGTTATTCTATAGCTATTTATTTCAGGGTCTCTGGTACCGTCCTCTGAAGCAGCTGGTTCTGGCCTCTGTCCAATCCGGTATGGCAATTCCTGTGTTCCATGTGGGAGGGCCGCTTTGAGTGACATTTACTCTGCAGCATCAAAGTTCTAAGAAGTTCTGAGATTTTACAGTCTAGACCCATGGGGCCAAACTGATGCCACTTCGTTAAGCATGCTGCCTTCAATCAGAGCCAGGGCCAGCTCCAGGCACCAGCCTAACAAGCTGGTGCTTGGGGCGGCACATGGAAGGGGGCGGCACGTCCGGCTCTTCCGCAGCAATTTGGCAGCGGGTCCCTCACTCCCTCTCAGCGGGAAGGACCTGCCGCCGAATTGCCACCAAACAAGCGGCGACAGTAGAATCGCGGCGGAAGTTCTGCAGATCGCGATCAAGGCTTTTTTTTTTTTTTTTTTGGCTGCTTGGGGCGGCAAAAACCCTGGAGCCAGTCCTGATCAGAGCAGAGCCAGACAGACCCTATTGGAGTAACGTAGGAAAGAAATAACATGTTGTCAGGGTTCCTTCCCCACTCTGAACTCTGGGGTACAGATGTGGGGACCCACATGAAAGACCCCCTAAGCTTATTTTTACCAGCTTAGGTTAAAAACTTTCCCAAGGCACAACTTCCACCTTGAACAGTATCGCTGCCATCACCAAGTGATTTAAACAAACATGCAGGGAGGGCCACTTGGAGCCCTACCTTCCCCAAATATCCCCCCAAGCCCCTACACCCCCTTTCCTGGGGAGGCTTGAGAATAATACCCTCACCAATTGCTACAGGTGAACACAGACCCAACCCTTGGATCTTAAGAACAATGAAAAATCAATCAGGTTCTTAAAAGAAGAATTTTAATTAAAGAAAAGGTAAAAGAATCACCTCTGTAAAATCAGGATGGTAAGTACTTTACAGAATAACAAAAGACTCAAGAACACAGAGGATTTCCCCTCTAGGCAAAACCTTAAAGTTACAAAAACAGGGATAAACCTCCCTCTTAACACAGGGAAAAATTCACAAGCTAAAACAAAAGGTAATCTAACGCATTTTTTTTCTGCTATTACTTACTATTTCTGCAAGACTAGATGCTTAGTTCAGAGTATTTTCCCCTGCCCTGTTTCCTGGCTGGCTCCGACAGACACAGACCAAAAACCTTCCCCCACAGATTTGAAAGTATCTTCTCCCCTTATTGGTCCTTTTGGTCAGGTGCCCCCAGGTTATCCTAGCTTCTTAACCCTTTACAGGTAAAAGAGGAATTAACCCTTTACAGGGTAAAGAGGGATTTTATGCTACCCTTAGCTGTATGTTTATGACACGTCTACTGTTAATCTGTGGGAGGGGAGGTCGCCCAGGATTTTTTTTTAACCTTACAACAGGATACCCCCAAAAGCTGAAAAAGATCTCCCTCCTGAACCTGTTTTCAGAATAAAGATTAGATTTATATCCTCAAATCATATGAGACAAGCACAGAAACCCATGGGCACCCAAGAGTATGGAAAATAAAAACAACTTGCTGAACTTGGCTCTATGTGGCAAAGTTAAATACCCAGCCTACTGCATAGGTCCATTGTGGCCATGATATTGACATAGAGTCTGGGATTGAAAGAAGCTCTGTGTGTATCTTAATTAGAAAAACAGCAGTAATGTTATGTATTGTGCAATAGACCCAGCTGCTAAGTTATTTGAAACTAATGCATTTAAAAGGTTGTTTTTTTTAAATAAGAATGTAAAATAACTTAATAAAAGCTTCTAATGAAGGTGAAGTAGACAACACACACACTGCGAAAATGCAGGACAGACTTGATGACCTGACCTCTGGTTAAATGACACTTTCAGTAATGGAAGGTCATTTAAAGCCCAAGACAGGATTGAGAATTCCACTGTCGTTTCTCAAAAAGAAAAAAGTTCCCAAAGGTTTTAGATACCTCTGAAACCTTTAGAAAATTCAGGGTTGTACCACTGCTAAGTGGAGTCAGATACGGCCTGATCCTGAAACACTGAAGACACCGAAGTTTTGCCATTGACTTAAATGGAAGTAGGATTGAACCTGAAAACAGGATCTGACGTTGAGCACCAACAATTCTTGTTGAAGTCAATGGGAGTGGAGGATACTCAACATCTGTTAGCCTCAGGTCCTGAGTCAGGACTTGGAGTTACATTGATTTTGGGAAACCACGGACTTTTAATGGCCAGACTGTGGAGCCTTAATATCCATGTTGGTGAGCACTTACTTGAGTAGCCCATTTGTTGGAAGAGAACTACTCACGTGATTAAGTGCTCAACAACATGACTCTGGCTCTGAGTCAGGACTGAATTTTCTGTGCAGTTATCAAAATTTCAAATGACTCAGTAGCTCCGTGGCTGGGCAAAGAAAGGTTCACTTGCATTACTGTTATTCATTATAAGTAGTATTAGACTAGCACCAAGTGGCCCCAAGCAAGAGTGGGGCTCCATCGGGCTAGCTGAGGTACAAACAGATAGTGAGAGCTCCAGAGAGCCCTTTCAGGAATTTTCACCGTCTGAGAATTTACTCAAATCTTTGGAAGCTCCAGGAGGCTGGTTTCTGTTTCATAATCAGAACTGATTTTAGTTTAATTGCACTAAAATTAACTTGGGATAATATGATGAAAATGCTTCATTCCATGTTTATCAGGGTTTACATATAAATTTTTGGACTCACCATAAGAATACGTTCAAAGGGGAATCCATTGGATTGTCCCTTTTTGGGGTTTGTATTTCAAGGAAATTAATATCTGGTTCAAAATCACAGGCCTGTTCCAAGGTGCATTGTATTGAGTGGGCTGCAGATCAGGTCCCAATCATTTCCTGGCCTAGATAATAATATAAGATGTTATTTGTAAATCTTAAAGTAAGTTTAAAATTTGAATTTGCTTGTTACCATTTATGTTGTTATTTTTTGGATTTTTCTTAGACTGGACAATGAAAATTGACTTATTAGTTTCACAGTTTATAGTCAGTTGCCAGTCAATTTTACCCTAGCAAAATGCTTTAAAGTTTGGATTGCAAACACTGCAGAGGAATGTTTATTAATTCTTCTTATTACAATAAAGCATTTCCTTTGTGATTTAAAAAAGAAAATAATGGAAATATTGCAAATTTGTTTTTGTAATACCTAAATTTTGGGCCTAATTTGACCTGAAAGTGCTCATTTAAGGATCAGTAAAAGGCAGCAAATGTGATATTATGAATATTTCATTCAGAACAAACAAACATACAGGATTTGCCAAACCAGATTAGTACAATGGTCAATATATAGACTGCGACATTGTCTGCAAATGGAGATATGCATGCCTACAGTGTACCTAAGAATGCAATCCTATTCCAGGAAGGAAATTTCTTTCTGATATACCCCCCTCATTGTCTCTCCCCGTCCCCCACTGCTAATCATTGTAAACTCTGTAGTATGAGGATTGATAACCTTTTCCAATTTTATCTTGATAATGTAACTATAGACATTATTTGACTTTTTCCTTCTTCCTATACCCGTACAGTTTTTGCAAAACAGTAACAGATGCCAGTGCAGATTAACGCTTTAATTAATTTACCTTTTCTTTTGCGCAGGTTGTCTACGTAACAGCTTCTTTGCCATATTTGGTCCTCATCATATACTTAATTAGAGGACTAACACTACATGGAGCTGTGAATGGGCTGATTTACATGTTTACACCAAAGGTACCGAAAATATACACTGAATTTTTAACAAAACTTTATTATAACTGTATAATTTCATACAAAAATAGTAACTTATTTTTATTGAGATTATATTTTGACAATAGTAAGTTAGGTCTGATATTGTATGTATCTAGACTCTTGAGGATACACCACTATATCACCAATGAGTTATTCGCTTCCTCACCCAGGAAAAGAAGTGTCCTATCAAACGTGAGCTGTGTTGTATTATTTATGTACTGAATAACAATATCAGACCAAATTCATCCCTGAATTCAACAGAGTTACACCACAGGTGAATATGGCCTAAGATACATTTCAGTCCAAAGATGTCAAAGGAGATCATTAGACGTTTCTTTGCTAGCGTAGATGGGTGCAGTTCCAGTTACTTCAGTGAAATTTTGCTCATCTACAGCAGCAGAGAATTTATCCCTGCATATAACAAAACCATTTTATTCACCCACTGGAGAAACACATGCACACAGCCTAGTCCTGCACTACTTCTATGTGTAAAACTCACACTGACTTTAATAGGTGCTGTGCGAATATAAGGTCTCAAGCAGAATCAGGTCCCTAATAAATGAGATTATCTCTCCTCTATGTCTAGATACTACAATGATGAGAGCCTTAGACATACCATAGATAAACAGTCTGAAGTCCACTTTTATTTTCATCAGCCATTGCTCACTCTCTTGTTTTACAGCTAGAGCAATTAGCAAATCCTAAAACCTGGATTAATGCAGCTACCCAGATCTTTTTCTCACTTGGTCTTGGTTTCGGAAGCCTGATAGCGTTTGCCAGCTACAACGAGCCAAACAACAACTGCGAGAGACATGCCATTATCATCTCTTTGATAAACAGCAGCACGTCAATATTTGCCAGTATTGTGACTTTCTCTATCTATGGCTTTAAGGCGACTTTCAACTATGAAAACTGTCTAAGCAAGTAAGAGACTGGAGTTTTAACTTATTTTTCCTCTGAGACATGACATAGGATGTTACACATAAGAAAAGAGATTACATATATACACAAATAGCAACTGTGCAGCACAGCTCCTTCACTGCCACTTGAATAGAGCTGATAAATATGCAAGAGATATTAGATTAGATAAAATCTGAGATTAGAATTCAGAGTGCACTGTTCTTTTTATGACTAGTACTGATTATCAGAGTTCAGGTTACTATTGCCTGCAAGTTTTGAAGGTACCATTGCTGACAAATGAGTTTAAAGACCCACCTACATTGCAGCTATAAGCCGGAGGGTTGAGCAGGTTACAGAACATTGTTCCCTGAACCAGTTACAACACTCTTTTCAATTGCCCTGGAAAAGGCATGCACCTATGTCCTGTCACAAGGTTAATCTCGGAAGTCCAAGGACTTAGGCGAGGGACCGAGTTAGGTCCTGCCTACACTGCCAAGTTTAACTATGCTGTGCCCAGGTCACTGCCTCAGCATGATAGTGAAGATGGCTACAGAGCTTTCTACCTCTGATGAGGGGTGTATGAAGTCTATTCCATTAGACAGACAGTGGCTGGATTCCTACTGACTGCTTTACCAGTAAAGCCCACCTTTAAGGTAACTGTAGGCAGGCATGACGCCAGGAAAGGAATGGACAGCAGACACTTTTTAGAAAGCATGAAAGAGCTTCTTTGCTGCTGCTCCTGTTAAAGCACACTCACAACTGGAGAAAAGTCTGATAGAGTCAGCGAGTTCCAGGCCAGAAGGAACCACTAGAACATCTAGTCTGACCTCTAGTATACCCCAGGCTACCCACTCAGCATCTGCACACTGACCCAACAACTGAAATGAGATCAAAGTATTACAACCCACAGGAAACTCGATTACTATGAGCCACAGGCAAAGAACAGGAGGGAGTGAGGTGCACCAGTGCCCAAGGCTGATGCAATGGCAGGGAAATTATTAAATGAGATATACCCAGATAATGCTGGCAAATGACCCACACCACACACTGCAGAAGAAGGCAAAAAACAAACAAATAAAAAAAAAAAAAAACAACACAAGGCCCAACTGTATCTAGGGGGAAATTCCTTCCTGACCCCACATATGGCGATCAGTTAGACCCTGAGCATGTGAGCCAGAACCAGCCAGCCAAGCACCTGAGAGAGAGAATGTTCAGTGACACCTCAGAGCGCAGCCTTCCCTGCCCAATGTCCTGTCTCCAGCTTGGGCCATCTCCTGATCCTTCATAGGAAGGAGATAGAAAAAATGGTTCAGAAAGAGACATTTCCCAGCCCTTCTCTCCCCCCCCCCATCAAAAATGAAAACCGGAGTTCTCAATAAAAGGCTTACTTTTGAGAAATGAAAATCATTCAAAGGAACCCTATGGCTTGTCCCCCCACCCCATTATAAAAGAGTAAGCATGAGAAGGAAAATCCCAACAGTCTCCATATGACACAAAGGCACAGTACAACTATCACTGCTTGAAAAAGCTTTGTACAATAGCTGGAAATTCCACAGACTCTCCAGTGTCAAGGGCTCTCATGGTACATCATCCCAGGAATTATCCAAACCGATTATCAAAATAGCAAACAAACAAGAATTTTGAAAAGCGCAAATACCGAGGGCCAAATTTTGCAGACATCCTTTTTGCAGATACAATTTGCAACCTCAAAACAAATGTCCAATCAATAGTTTTACCCACCTTTCGGTTGTGGGCACAAATCTGGGTATGAGATTGCAGGCTCTGTTGAAGTAGACAGAGGTGCAGGTGCTCTGATCTGTACTCATGGGTCATCCTGTGAACACAAAAAATGAACACAAGATGTACAGCCACGCAAACTCTTAGACATGAGATTTACAGATACATGCTGTGCCTGGCCTGGCTGGAAACACAGACCTTAATCTTCACCTAAATCCTCAAGAGGACTTAGAATCTGCTTCTTCAGCATTATCTGCTCTCCAACATGCATTAAGTTCTCTGCTTCCTATTGACTTGTATAAATAAATATCATACTCTGACATGCCACCTTCAGTCTGGCAGTAGAAAATACTGGTGAAAAGACTGAACAAGCAGAAATCCTTTTCTTTTTTCGTGATGTCAATCATTTGCAGGTATGCACAGTGACATAACAACAGGTCTGTGCGGAAAGGAGATAAATTTGGTTCT
Source organism: Trachemys scripta elegans (assembly GCF_013100865.1). Lineage (NCBI taxonomy): Eukaryota > Metazoa > Chordata > Testudines > Emydidae > Trachemys > Trachemys scripta. Next base: position 78,099,596 of record NC_048299.1, read on the forward strand.
CACATGTGTGTCAAGCCTTCTGGCGGAAGTACTGCTGAGAGATGTAACAGGAGTAAAGAGCATGAAATACGCTATGCATTTGATCTCAGAACTGTGTCCCCGAGTCCTTGGAAGAGTGCAACCCTAGGTGTCTATTTGATACAAAAGTCATTTTCATGGTCATGTCTGGACCACGATCATAATCAAGTGGCTTTGTTCCAGTATCCTATAGGATAGCTCCCAGACATGATGTGCCATGTGAGTCAACCCCCATATCAGCCTGAATCTCTGTCCAAGGTACTAAGATATGTTCCACCAGCTGGATGATCCTGCAAGGTGCTGAGTTCTCCCTGCTGGGAACTACAAAGCATCAACTCCTATTGACTACAGAGAGATGTGAAGGAGTTCAGCACTTCACAGAAGATGCTCAGCACACTGCAGGATCTGATCCTAAAGCCATATTCTCACACGTATACAAAGTCTCAGTGACTGGACTACTATTATATTTTTAAGTATCAGAGGGGTAGCCATGTTAGTCTGAATCTGTAAAAAGCAACAGCGGGTCCTGTGGCACCTTAC